>NC_056524.1:182617587-182622758 GCF_019175285.1 Sceloporus undulatus
TTATGTTGCCTTTCTCCTGGTATAAGGACTCAAGGCAGCAGTATCCCCAGCTCTCTTCTCCAGCACCACATCTCAAAGAGTTTAATTTCTTCCTTTCCACTTTCTTCACTCTCCGGTTCACATGATGATAGAGAATATGATGGCTTAGACAATTCTAACTTTGACATTGAAATAGTTTCAAATTTTCCATATCTAGGCTCAGTCATTAATCAGAATGGACACTGTAGTAAAGAAATCAGAAGACCATCAGGAATTGGAAGAGCTGCAAAGATCAGCTATGAAAGAACTAGATTAAACTGTGAAGTATAAAGATATATCATTAAATATCAAAGTAAGGATTTTCCATGCCATCATATTTCTGATTTGTATGTATGATTGTGAAAGATGGATAATGAAAAAGCTGATAGGAGGAAAATAATGTGTCCTTGGAGGAGAATTCTGCAGATACTATGTTCTGCCAAAAAGAGAAATAAATGGGTCCTAGAGCAAATCAAGCCTAAACTCTCCCTAGAAGCCAAGATGACTAAACTGTTGGCAATAGAAAAAAGAGAAAAACACCAGTACAGGTGGATAGACTCAATCAAGAAAGCTACAGCCCTGAGACTGTAAGACCTAAGCAGGGCTGTTAACAACACAGACACTTGAAAGTTTCTCATTCACAGGGTCACTATAAGTTGAAGTTTATTTGACAGCATTTAACAGCCAGAACACTCAAACGTCTGAGCATCTGCTTTGCTGAGCACCTTCCTGCCTTTCTCAAATTGCTTTCTTTCTCAAATTGTTGAGGAATAAAAAAGAAGGCCTGCTTTATTAGACCAAAATACCATTTTCTCTACTAATTCTCTTTTATGCTGTGATCAATCAGATGTTTCCCAGAAGTTCACAACATTGGTCTTGACCTAACATAGGCTGCAGTCCTATTATTACTCTTGACATTGAGTCACTCAAGTTCACGTATGTGTTGCTGACTTGCTGTTCAACAGTTGATTCAATTAGTCGGGACTAACCAAAAGGATTCCAGCCACAGTATCACTGCTGAGTGAATTCTATTGTGTTTGGGTTTTTGGTTACACAGCTAGTAGTGTACTTGTTGTAGCATGGTACCATTTGTGCAATTGGTTGCTCAACTAGAAATTGCATTGGGGTTTAGAAAAGAACTATTCAGAACTCGATGTCCATAAGCACAATGTCATTTTTGTATACCATTGTATACTAATCATTTGCCCGCCATTTGTCATCATTGCCTTCATTAACATCATCATGGAAAAGAAATAGTCATATATGCTAAACCTGTACAGTTGTAGGCTAAGTCTAAAATACGAATATGAAAGAAAAATTGCTGTCTTTATGATGAACATCACTCTCAATTATGTCTTATTTCAATGCTTCATCAAAGCTACCAATAATACAATACACTTAGTCAGTTGAAAATAATCCTCTGGCTCTTTATACATCTCTTCCATAACATTCTTTTTTTTTTAAGAAATGAATCAACCAGGATATCTTAACCAGAGATCCCCTACAAATGGTTTACTGTTCCCTAGAAGCTCTCATATAATTTGTATTTATTACTACAGAAATCTCCAGGATAGAGAGTGACTTTGGAAACAACAAAATGTCTGCCATATCGGTATTTTAGACTTAAATGCAATATTGTTTCTTGATGGGATCAATTTTTGTGGATATCATATCACCATTTTCTGTTAATATTTTCTTTAGAAAAAATGAAAAATGTGTGCAAAAACAGTGTTTAAAGCAATGAGAATTTTTGCAGAAAGAACTCATGGCAGAGATTCTGCACTGACAGATTTAATAATGATGGAGGGTTCCACCATTGTAGCTAAAGTGGAGAGCAGGAGAGATCCCAATCCATGGATGGCTAGCCCATCAATATGGTGGGCTCACTGTAATAGCAGCCAATCCAGAGTTAGGTTGCTCTCTGACAGACACTTTTTTCTCTGCCTCCTGAAACAGGTCAGGCTGTTAGTCATGGGACCCAGAAAGCTGCATCACATGGCAGTTTAATATTGTGAGAAAAATGAGCACTGTTGCTTATTATACACCAAACTTACCTTTTCAGCTCCTGAGAACTGCTAAGCCAGCACGGATTATTTACTTGTCTTTGAAAACTGCCTTTATTGTTTGTCACCTACTGGGTAAATGGGACACAGCCAGCGTGTTCTCATTCTGCTGCTGGGGCTAAGAACCTCGGTAGTTATTTGTGTTCATGCAAAGCTGACAGAATTGAGTTTAAAGTCATACTTGCCTCTCATCCACAGCCAGACCGCATATTTATAACAATGTCTATAGTATTTGCCAGACTGGCATACAAACTGTCACTTACACCCCTCCATCCATGTCATTATGTACTTGAAGCAAACTTCTCCTTCTCCCACTTACTCCTTGCAAATATCTATCTGTCTCTCTATTTGTCTGTTTCTCTATCAATCCATTGAAAGCTTGGAAGTAATAAGGAGCTTGTTACTTGCATTTAACTCCCCTTTCTATTTACTGTTAGCAAATCCATCCATCCTTCCATCCATTCATCTAGTGCATGGAATTAATAAATAACTTCTTATTTATAATTAATTTCTTTTTCCATTTTCCACTGACAAATCTCTCCCTCCCATCTACAATCTATCCATCCATCTGTCCATTTGGAGTAGGATTTCTCAACCAGGGTTTCCTGTAACCCTAGGGTTACACAAGAGGCTACTAGGGATTTTGTAAGATGCTATGATTGCAAAAAAAGAAACATTTTTTTTTTAGCTGTAGGTGTAATAATTTTTATGTGGGAGTTCCTGAGAGATGAAAATTATATCAAGTGTTTCTCCAGAGTAAAAAGACTGAGACTGCATCTGCACTGCAGAAATAATCCAGGTTGACAAAACTTTAACTGTCGTGGCTCAATGCGATGTAATTCTGAGTTTTGTAGTTTTGTGATATATTTAGCCCTCATTGGTTGGAGAACTCTGGTACCACAACAAACTACAAATTCCAGGATTCTATAGCATTGAGCCATGGCAGTTAAAATGATGTCAATCTGGATTATTTCTGCAGTGTAGATGCAGCCTTAGAAGGGCTATTCTAGAGTTTGGAAGAAACAAATGGCCAATTGCTTGTATTCAATTTCTGTTTTGAAGTGCAAAGAACCACAATACAGCTGCAAGTTAACAAGTGACAACTTCACTCCTTTGATGGGATAAAGGTACAATTGGAAATTGCTTTGATGGCACAGGACTGGTAATCTACAGCACAAGTATTGGTTTATGTTGGGCTTTGTGCTGCCAGCTTGAGGATGCCAAAGAGATAGAAAGGAAGAGAGTGAGTTTCATACTACAGGCCAATGGCTTCTAACATCTTTATGTTTTTTTAAAGTTACAAAAAGTAAGTCGATTGGTTCTTTTTGAGAAGTAGGGAACATTCTTTATATTTATAATGTTTAATTGTAACTACTTTCAGCTGTCGATCGCTAATTATAACGAATCACTTTTAAAGTAGCTTTCTGAATTCCTATCCACCTTTCTTTTCTTGCCAACATTTTCCAGTTTCTACCAATAGAAATTTGCATTTTTTTTCCCAAATCCCTCTTGCCCTGGATCCTACGGCAATGTTATTGCTGTTGTTTCTGTATAATATGTTCTGGAAGAATGAACATCAGATAGGCACTAGGCCAAAGACTGTGCTAGATTGCCAGCCAGTTGCAAAGTTTTCCCTTGGATCACACAACACATGCAAGATCCAGCAGTAGAATTTCTGTTAAGCCCTGTTCCGGGTAAAAGCACAGGAGTTCTGTGGACTGTATAGAAATCTTTTTCTTCCCATTTTTATAAGTGAGAGAATGTGTGGAGCTGTAGAAAGATATGAAGTGAGTCATGACCTACCTGGGGAGAAAGCCTGAGCTTCTGGCTACTGTCTGAAGTGTGCTGACAGCTGAGCTCTATGAGTCCCACTAGATTTTAATGCCAAGTCAACCATTGTGTGGAAATTTCCTTTTCTAATTTTGCAGCGGGGATTTATTACCAAGCCTGAGCAGCTAGAGGGCTATTCTTACCTGAGGGTCTGCCATGCTGATGAGCCCCGGGACTGCAGGACTTTAATCTTGTCATATTCCAGTCCAAGTATGGAAGAAGTGCAGTATTGTGGGGTTCAGGTGGGGGAAGAATAAATGTAAGTTATGTGACAAGCAAGTAAAAGTGGGTGGAGTAGAGGTGCTACACATTACACTTAAAAGAAAAACATTGCTTTAAAAATTAGCCTAGTCCTAAGAATTGGAAATAGTGAGATGATTTAAAAGCAATATTAGGTAATGTAGAGACCTGAAATGCTGCAGAATGTCCCTTAATTTCTTCTCTTTAGCAGTGTCCTCCAAATTTGAATGTATGACATGGTGTCATTGTTTGGGAGTTTTTCTGCTATACTTCTACTTCAGTGTGTAAAGAAAACTAGCCTTTGCTAAGATTCTAGTCAAGACTGGACATCTTTGCATGGCAAGAAAGCACTTTGAAGATTCTCCCACCATCTGAGAGATTCTGGCTGACAGAGCAAGGGTTAACCCCAGCATATTTAGTTCCTTCTTGACTAATGAGTATTAAAGGTTTTCTGATAGCAAAGAACAAAGACTGGGTTGTTTCCATGGAAGAAGTCTATCCTAGACCAGTTTAGACACTGGGTCCAGAAAGGTAATCAAAACACCCACTAGAAATGTTGGTGGATGGAAAGTGAAAATGGAATCTTAACAGACTGAAAGCCCTGGGCTAAGCACTCCTACACCATAATATAACATCGTAGAAGTTGCTAGGTCACTCATACATTGGACATGTCAGATTCTGGTCTGTCAGGGTGTGGTACAGAAAAGCATTTCTTTCAATGAAGTTGGATCCCTTATTTATCCAAATAGCCTTCTAATTTTTCCTGGAGCTACTGGGGAAAGGAATTCCTTTTCAGATTCCAAACAGACTGGGGTGTTTTTGTTGCTGTTGTTTTGGTTTCTGCAATGTACACTTTGTGTCAAACCCATGTGTCTGTGCAAAACAAGTGTATTTCTTACCCTTTGTGAAGCCAACCCCACATGCACCAGAAGCACAACAGGACAACATGAATGATCACCAAGATGAATAATAATAATAATAATAATAATAATAATAATAATAATAATAATAATAATAATA
>NC_056524.1:182622768-182681536 GCF_019175285.1 Sceloporus undulatus
GTTTATTTTTATCCCACTTTTCCAACTTTGATCAAAGCGGCGTACAGATTTAGATAAAAAATACATCAAGATAAAACAATTAAAACAGCATTTAAAAACAATCACAATAACAACAGTTGGGTCAGCTGAGTGGGGGAAATCCATAACATTGCAAGGTCATCGACAGAGGGGGTAAAACATAAAATGACATCTCATGGGGGGAAGGCTTGGGAGAAGAAAAAGGTCTTAAGATTCTTCTTAAAGAGATCTAAAGATGCGGTGGAGCGGAGCTCGTCTGGGAGATTATTCCATATTCTAGGGGCTGAGATAGAAAAGGCCCGTTGCGAGGTCCTTGCATAACGTGCCGTTGGGACCTCCAGCAAGTTCTTCCCTGCCGACCTGAGTGTGCGGGGCGGATTATATGGGGATAGGTGGTCCTCCAAGTACCCTGGTCCCAAGCCATTTAGGGCTTTATAGGTCATTACCAGCACCTTGTATTGTGCCTGGAAGCAAATTGCAGCCAATGGAGATCTTTCAAGATCGGTGTTACGTGATCTGACCTGGTAATCCATTCAAGGCTAAAACTTTAAGGGCAAGTTGCAGCATTTCCAGTACTGTACATTTAATAGTAAAGTGCAAAACCCATTCATGAAAATGAGCAAAACTTCTCTGATCCCAATGACAAGCCCACCATCTCACTGGGGCATGGACCCCAAGACAGAGAATCCCCCTTCTAAAAGTTTAGGCTAAGAAGAGCTGAACCCCTGCTGAAATGATCAGGGAAAACTGGATTACCAAGAGTCATGTAAAGTTGAGATCAGGAATTTTAAATCAGAAGTGTGCTAAATGGTCAAGACCCCAAATTTTAAGACAACTATTGTAGTTGAGTCTTCGCAGGAGTAACTAGGGCTGCTGCCACACTGCAGAATTAATGCAGCTTGGCACCACTTCAACTGTCATGGCTGCATTCAATGGAATGCTGGGACTTGTAGTTCATTGTGGCACCAGAGCTCTCTGACAGAAAAGGCTAAATATCTAAAAAACAAACAAACTACAAACCCCAGAATTTTTGATAGCATTGAGCCACGGTGGTTAAAATGGTACAAGACTGCATTAATTCTGCACTGTAGATGCAGCCATGGCTCAAGGCTATTGATCCTATGCACGTTTACTTAGGAGCAATTCCCCATATGAATACAGTCGCCCTTCCACTTTTGTGGGGGATCTGTTCCCGCCCCCCCCCCCCCCCCGGTGCAAAAAGGGAAATCTGCCAATATTCAAGCCCCATTGGTTTGAATGGTGGCACACCCCGTGGGCACCTCTTCTAGCATAATCAAGAGACGCAGATTCGAAGTCTGCACAAACAGAGGGATGAGTGTATATGGAGAGAACGTATCAGTAGACTATGTTTGTAAGACTGCATAGTTAAGGGTGATTTAATTACAGTGGAAAAGGAGAAGTACTGTAACTTGACCTCCCCTTAACTGCACCCTGAGGTGCTATGATGACAACTGTTGTGACATCTTAACTGAAAATACCATATCACAGCAGGGGTTAGTTTGTTTTGTCCTTAGTGAGCCTAGGACACATCTATACTCTTTTAGAAATGTTTCTCTAGTCTAGGCCAAGGTTGGTGTGTTTTCTGAAGCAGGAGAAGAAGGGGAAAGCAGACACAAGCCATTTTTTACTGTATGTTATGGTGAGGAAAATGTAGTCTCTGTGTGTAGTCCTTCAAGACTTTTTTTCTGGCTTCTACAATCCCTCCTTGATTCCTTTAAAACCACAGGATTTAAATTTGGGGGAAGGGTACTTGAAAATAGTCCAGTGTGCTTCAAGGCAACCTCAAAATATGGCAAATTACTGTTGTCCATATACCCAGGCACCTGAAAACTAAAACAAAACAAAAACAATTTTCCTGTTAAAATTGATGTATATTTTTGGTGGATATTTGGCTGTGGGGTGGCTGGCAGATGACGTGGCATGGGGACATAAACTGGTCCTGCCAGAGTAGCTCGTGCTTGCTTTGTGTGCTTGAGAAAAATTAAACAAGAAAAGACCTCCAACAATATGAAAATTATTATTATTATTATTTACCCTATAATTTTTGTTTGCATTCTACTTAAGCTTTGAAGCTAGTTCCTTCAGTGCTATAGCACTTTCAGCTAATGTTTCAAATGCGAGTGACCTTGTTGAGCATAATATAAGTAGACAATGGCGGGATACACACCGCCATATAGTACGTATAGGATACGTACTAGGGTTAGGAAGGGGCGGTGCTTCTGCACCCCCTAACCCTAGTACGTATCCTATACGTACAAGATGGCGGCGCACCTTCTACATGGGCGCCGCCATCTTTACGTACTGGATGCATAGCGTCCAGACGTGTCGCGGCGCCTATGACGTCGCGAGTCCGTGCCAGGCACCTCGCGACGTCATAGAGGCGCCGCAAGAAGAAGCTCCGAAATGGAGCTTCTTTTTTGCTCCACGCGGGAGTCGCGCGGTTTGGCTGCTGTGGCTCCCGCACGGAGCAAATGGCGGCGGCGGGGGAGCGCCGCAAAGCGGCGGTTTGTACCCCGCCAATGACTGCTTTTATTGTGCTTGATGGAAGGATCAGTATTTATGTATATGCTACACATAAGCACTTAGTCTCTATACAATTCAAAATTAATTTCTTCTTGTTCTGTAGTCATTATAAAAGCATGGTAAACACAGAAACAGCCTTTAATTGGAATAAGCTCTGAGAACCAAAAAGATTGCAGACAAAGTCCATATGTCATATTTAGAAGGAATGCAAATATGGCAGTGTAAATGTTCATCCTATCCTGGAAGTCTGTTCACAGATTATTATTTTTTGGGGGTCCTCATTTAGAATATGGAGGATTTCACCTAGAAAGGAAAGGGAACACCATTGTTAGCTGCTGTTTGCCTAGACCAGAAGAAGGCCCTAACTCTTTCTAAAGCTGTCCCTCAGTGTATTTTTTGATAAGTTCTTAATTTAACTTTTCCCAGTACTATTTAGTTTTGACATTTCTTTAAGAACTTCCGAAGTTATTTTAGGACTTCATCACACCAGATTTCAAAAGTCGAATTAGAGCAGGAAAGCAGTGTCTGTGGCCATACCTTATCACATGACAATGCATCTGTCCAGTACATTTGGTCTGCAATCTACCTGCTGCTGAAGTGTTCCTTTTCATTGACAGGCAAAACCTGTCAATGCCCCCCTCCCATTCACATTGCTTTTTCACAATTGAGATAATGTGAGAAGTTCCTCCAAAATAGTTCCAATGTGCAGGCGGTCATGTGTTGTGAGTGGACATAATTATGCTCTTCTCCTCCCTCCCCCTTGCTTTTCCCAAGCAGGCTGTTTTTTCTCTTTTTTCCAACTTATTTTCTTTTAAACCTAGTGAATTGCCATGGTCACACAATTGAGCCAAAATAAATAAAATATAAATATAAATACTGATCGAAAGGCATGCTGGGCAGGGAGATAGGGCAGGGAAGAAATGCTATGAAGGCTGGCAGGTGAGCAACAGAGGCCAGGACAGAAGCAGCATGATGGTGATTTAGAAGAGCTTTGTGGTAATGATTGTCGCCAACCCAGTATATTTGTGTTTGCTACATTAAAAGGATTGCAGCATCTTATAAGCCTGGTGTGATATAATGCCTAGATTCTACAGTCTTTGGATTGATGTAAGAACACAGAACTTCATTGCTTGATCAGACCAAGGCCCTTCGTCACTCAACATTCTCTTCACACAATGACCAACCAGTTGCGTATAGTGAATGTGCCAGTAAGACTATACTTCAGCTGCATCTTTTGTGTTGCATTCCTCAGCAACTGTCAGACAGAGGCATGCTTCTTTTGATGCAATCCTGTATGGCTCAGAAAGCATAGTAGGTCCACATATGGATCTATGCTAGGCTGAGTTATACACCACCACCCTGACTTTCTGAACAAACCTATGAAGCATCTTGCACACATCTGCACAACTCTGCTTTGTGGAGAGTGGGTAGTATCACAGAAGCACCTGGCTAAGTCCTTGTAGCCAGACACAAAAAGATTACAGCAGTGTTGCAATCTCTGGAGGCCCCCAGTTGATCTCAGCATTGATGTCAGGTTTGTTCCCAGGATTGTTCACATTTCATGACTTCTAGCATAAATTGCATTAAGGTTCTTTTTGCCCAAAATGCCCACCCCCCCATACTTCTTTGTGCAAAAACATAATGGTTCCCCCCTCACTAAAATTTGGATTTTGATGTTTTGAAACTTACCAGTTCCAGGTTCTACAAAATCCTTTCTCGGTTTAATCTTTATTGATAAATTAAAAATCAGTAAATCTTCTAGTCAGGATACCATCCACTCTGAAGTTCTTAAACAATGAAAATGTGAAAATGCTGATCATTTCACAAAAATATATAATTAGTTCCTAAGACCAGCCTCCCTATATGAGGACAAGGCTTAATGCATAACTACTTTTAAAAAAGGGTTTCTAGAAGATTAGAGGCTACCTTGTGTAATTTCTGTTTCATTAAACTGATTGGAAAAATTAACATAGACCTGTCATGTATATTAAAGAACAAATATTTTTGAAGAAGAATCAACAGGACTTCTACAAAGATAAATTGTATTTTACTATCCTTTTAGGGTTCTTTGAGAGCATTAGTGAATATGTAGACTCATGTAATCTGTCAGACATTGGTGTTTTGAATTTCAAAAACTTTTGATAAAGTTTTTCACCAAAGACTCCTGAATAAAGATAACAATGCAATAAGAGGACAGAGGTAAGGATGGTTCGTTTTTATTAAGCTCTTCAGTAGAAAAAGCCCCCCAGAGAAGCTTGAAGATCTGTATTAACATTGTAAACCTGCAGGCTATATAAAAGCTATGACATGAAAGGAAAGAGAATTAGGAGGGAAAAAGAAAAAAAGCAAATTTATGTACAACTTCTCACTTATAAAGTTCTTAATAATTTGTTCTTACATGGTGGAAGGAAGCATGGTCTCGGCTGTTGGTCCTTCTTCCAGCGGATGGAGGAGATTGGTATTCTCCTTGCCATGATATTCTTCCTGGAAGACACTCAGATCCCTTGGCCTATGGAAGTAGTCAGGATTTGTTGCCCTTCCATTCCAATAAGAGGAGGAAGCAGACAGTAGGAATAAAAGGATAGGTATCACAGTGCTACCATGCAAGAAATGTGATTTTCTCTAAGGATCTATACAGAGATTAGTGCTTTTAAATTTATCCATGAATGTTGGAGAATTTGGGAAGAGTGCTAAGGTGACCAGGTTTGCTGTTGACACTATTCGGCATGCTAACAAACAAAAACAAGAGGATTTTTTAGTTGAAATCTGGTGTGAAAAAGGATCTTTCCAAACTAGGGGAATAAAGATCATCATGGAAATGGCAGTTCAATGTAAGTATAAACTGATACATATTGGAGCACCCCCCCCAAAAAAAAAAACCCCAACCAACACCACATATCCAAGGTGGCTGACCAGAGAAGATGTCTTAGGGTCATAAGAGACAGTTCAGGGAAGATGTCGAGCCAGTATGTGGCATCTGTGAAACAAAATAAAAAAATCCCATTTTAGGGATCATTAGGAAAGGCATGAAAACCAAAACTGACACTGCCATAATGCCTTTGTATAAACATATGGTGCAAGCAGACTTGGAATGCTGTGTGTGGTTTTTCTCACTGCATCTCAGAAAAGAAATTGTAGAGTGAGAAAAGGTGGAGAAAAGAGGCAACTGAAAATTTCGGCCGGCTTAGAGTGGGGGAAAAACATGGCAGCAGTTTATGAAATCATGGTGGGTGTGATAAAGGTGTATAAAACTATGCACAGTTTGGAGAAAAGAGACAGAGAGATATTGTTTCATCCTTTGAAAGCAGGTCACCATTGTATGCAGCTTTAAGGTAGGTTGGGTAAATTCACAGAGGACAAATACATCAATGGCTATTAGCTATCATAGCTATGTGCTATATCCAGGGTCTGAGGCAGCATTGCTGCTCATTGCTTGGTACCTTAAAAATGGCTTATATGTTGTGGAACACAAAAACAAACAAATGCTATAATGACATACTGTGAAATGATACAGTAATTGTAGTTTTACTGTAGTGTACTGGCTGCTTGAACCTTAGCTAAGTTGTTGCTGTGTGCCTTCAAGTCATTTCTAACTTATGGCAACCTTAAGGCCATGGAGCTTGCTGTGGCTGAGAATGTGTGACTCATCCAAGGCCAACTAATTGGTTTCCATGGTTGAATCGAATCCTGGTCTCCAAAGTCATAGTCCAATGTTCAAACCACAGTAGAATGACCTAAATATAATTTAATGCTGGAGGAGTGAAGCAGTTGCACTGAACCATAACTGTGCACAAGCAGTTGAGCAAAGCAATTGTGCAATTGTTTGTATACTAAAAACTGTATGAAACGATAAAAAATTCCAAAGACTCTGAATATATGTTCCTAGAAATATAATGAACTTTGCAGTAGAGCAATCACATAAGTGAATATGGCCCAGTATTCTTAATTCTTGTCACCATTAGAATGCTACTATAACTACTTTCTATAGCTCTTCAATTGTAATGAACTCTCCACACTTTTATATTAATTCCAGGGGAAATGGTTCCCAGTTTAAGCTAGCACTTTTAGTAGCTTGGATGTGTTTTACCCTATGGAATAAATAAGATTTATTTCCTTCACAGTAGTGATCCACATTAGTTTAAATATACTGGAGTTAAAACCATGCATGTGCATTTAACAAAAGCATTCTTTGAGGGCTATTTTTATTTTATTTTATTTTATTTTATTCAGAAGCATATTAAGCACAAAAAATGCAAGTGAAGAAATTGCCTTTTTATTGTTCAAAAATGATGGTTACAGAGTTTATGTAAAAGAGTCTGAATTTTCTACATCAGTGGCAGTGCCAAATCAAAATGACTAATCTATATGTAAGTGCAATTTAGCTGATAATGTTCAAAAGCTTCCAACTAAAGGCAAAAAGCACAATAGCTCAGTTTGTGACTAATGTGCTATATACTTATTTTTAAAGCAAATTGTTCTATAACTACAACCTTATTGCTCACAATCAAGAAGGACAAGACAATTTGTAATATTCAATATCAGAAGAAAAAATATTCTGAAATAAAGGAAGAAAACCATCTTTCAGTGAAATTATCCAATGAATCCTATCCTCCAGCACTCCCAGTGAGAACAATTAAAAGTAGGAGATTATGAACTAAATTTGAACTTGGTTATCTGAAATATTAAGAGGCATGGCTAACAAGTTTCTTTCAAAATATTCTCCACTGATTTTAATAAAGCAGAATATCTGATACAATTAACACAGACATTTCAGTCAGTAGCTTTGACTTGAAAGGGAATAAATTGTGTAAATAGGAGGATTTGGGAAGTTATTCAAAATGACTGAGAGAATCCTAAAGATCAAGACCATCCTCCTTTTCTAAGACACAGTCTTAAGTACATTGAGCAAAAGTTTATTTTTTAGAAGTGACTCTTTTGCAAAGTTAAATCAAAGTTAATCAAGTCTAGTGTTCTGTTTTATAGCCACTTGTCAGATATCCAGTGGCTTTGCTGGTTTGGGGGATTATGGAGTTGTAGTTAAAAAGTAAGCTTCCCAACCTCTGAGAAACACATAATGCAAATAGTCATTTCACCTCTGTTTGCCAAAGTGTGGGGAAAGTCCTTTTTTTTAATTTGCCCCCCTCCCCTTTTGGACTATAGGTGGCTGAAGACTTCTGGAAGCTATATAATCTGAAACACTAACTTTTTCAAACCCTTCTGTTTTCTTAGGCATGAGGTTGCTGGGCTGAATCAAAACTAGTGAAGGGAACACATTTCAGTAACACGATCATTCCCTCTGAAATGTCTATCCCTTTCAAAAGACCTTTGGGAACTATGTTTCCCCCACAGATTTCCCCCCTCCCAAAACAAGGGACCCTATCACATGGGGTTAAAAAGTGTCTTACCTTTCCCAAATTCAATATGGCAGGCATCTTGTTACTATCACACCTAAATTGCCACTGAATCGCCACCCGGGTCCATCCAAATTGCAGCCAAATCACCACCTGGGTCTATCCTGGATGCAGCTTCTGACTCCTAAAAATGGCTGCAGAAGAGCTTAGACAACCCTGGTTGCATCTGGGACGGACCTGGGCAGCAATTTGGCAGTGATTTAGGTGTGATAGGAACTGACTGCCTCCCAAATTAATGCTGAATTTGGGAAAGGGAACTGCTCTTTTAACCCCATGCAATAATTGTCATGAGAAGGCATGCATGTGCACCCCCAATGCATATAGTGACATCCTATGTCACCTCTCAATCTCCTAAATATTGGTATCCATGCTGCTGCAGTAGTACTTTATTGTAAGCTGTAAAGTCCTGGTTAGAATGGTGTGGTTTATTATTATTATTATTATCATTATTATTACTTATACTGGGAATGGTATCTTCTTTCTCTTAATATTTAGAATCTAGAAAATCTAGAAATCTAGAAAATATTTTAGCTCATATTTAGAAGCTGTGCATGTGAAAGATATCTGTTTGTCCTAGCCTGTGCTTTTCCTCAGCTCTGTTTCTTGCAAAGTCAAGAGCTTTGTTTTGTGGTTGATAATTGGAAAGTGAAGGCAAACTTCATTTGTACGTCTGATTGCTGAGGCTCAGAGCTCTGAGAAAAGCCTGATGTTAGAGGGAAAGATGTGCTAATGGGGAATACTCATTTCCTTTAAAATCTACTTTGACACTCAGTAAAGCTGTCAGATAGCCAATGTTGATGTCACCAAGGGCAAACAATGCCAACTCAGAAATACTTATTCAGGATATTTTCTATCTGAATTAATTCCATTTGCCCTCACTTCAGAGCCAAATCACACTGTTTGCGTGGCAGTGTCCTTACTGCTCTTGCCAAACCTGCTGGTAATCGAAGTTGGCAACAGCAGTGAACTGTCACAAAAAATGTAAGTGCTGGGGATACAGGGAGGGTGTTTGGAAATGTGCAGGAAGCAGTGCTCCCTTTTCATGCCTTTTTTCCTGAAGAACATTTGCCATAGTCTTCCACAGAGGTACAATGCCAAGGCAATAAACAATCGTTCCTGCCTGGTATATTATTACCGCACTTACTCCTGGTTACAAGCTGCTGTCAGCAGAAGAAACCAATACATCACTGCCAGAGGGCTATACGTGAAACATGGGACAATGTAGAAAAACAATTCAGGAGAATTCACATAAATTTGATTCAGGAGATGGAGAGCCTAAATCTGGCTATGCTGAATAGTTCCTCCTGATTTCAAAAGCATATATGTTTGAAGGATAGAGAAAACTTTGTTTACCACAGCTCTATTCAGGTATTATGATGGTAAAGGAACAAATGGAGAGATAACCACCTAAATGTACTAAAGGCACCTGATTCTTTCTGATCTAGGAAGCTAAGCAGGGGTAGTCCTGGTTAGTACTTGCATGGGAGACAACCAACAGAATACCATATGCTGTAGTCCATATTTTAGAGGAAGGAACTGGCAAAAACACTTCTGAGTATTCCGTGCCTAAGAAAATCCTAGGAAATTAATTGGGTCACTATAAGTCAACAGGTGACTTGAAGGCACGCACGCACACACACACTATGCTAGACCAATAATTTCCAAATGTTGGTCCTCTGGACTTCAATTCCCAGAAGACCTAGCCAGCTTGGTCATCAGTAAGGAATTCTGAGAGCTGGTCCAAAAGATCTGTAGGGTCTAAGTTTGGGTACGACTGTAGTAAACATTGTTTTTAATTTGTCTCCTGATGGGAGAGCATCTTTCTGAACAGGAGAGCTTTGCCAACCTTGGTAGTTCTCTGTGTGATCTCAACCTGTGAAATTCAGTGTTCTGAATCAAAGTCCAAAGTCCATATAAAGAGGAGTGTGACTATCACATCCCTCCCCCCCCTGCTTTCATAACATCTGAATAGGGCTCATGTCTCCTTAAAAGCATATTTGATCCTGGTTACAAATGCACTGTACACACCAGGGAGCCCTTGTGGTGCAGTGGTTAAATGCCTGCACTGCAGCCACAAGGCTGTGAGTTCGACCCCACGGGCTCCAAAGTTCACTCAGTCTTGCATCCTTATGTAGGTCACTAAAATGAGTACCCATCTTGTTGGGGGCAATTGGTTTATACATTGTAAACCACTTAGGGAGTGCTAGTTCACCAATAAGCAGTATAGAAATGTACTTGCTATTGATATTGCTGCATCAGTGGTTGTTGGTAGCTTCCAGTTTTGTGGAGTGAGGAATTCAATCTCGGTTATTGTTCAGAGATGAAGAAGTTTTCTAAGTGGCTGAACTCTATGCTCAAAGTTGGTTCAATATCTTGGGTAATTCCTTTAAAGTTCAGACTGAATGCTAACGTAGTTGCACTGTCCCACTGCCATGGAAGACCCGAGCCCCTGCAGTGTTATAGTCTGTTTATATCTATGGGGAAATTCATATGGTGCCATGGGTAGAATGTTACAATTGGATATAGGAATTTTATCTCAAGTTTGACTTGATCCATAAGTTTGTGATTCTGTGCCTACAAACTGTTTCTGACATATGGTGACCCCAAGGCGACCTTATCACAGGGTTTTCTCAGCAAGATTTGTTCAGAGTAGGTTTGCCCTTGCCTGTCTCTGAGGCTGAGAGAATGTGACTTGCCCAGGTCACCCAATGCATCTCCAAGTGGAGATTCAAACCCTGGTCCCCAAAGTTGTAGTCCAATGATAAACCCACTACACCACAGGAAAGAAAACTGAGATGGACCTTCTTATCTGAGGGCCAATTTTCACCTGAAATGTGCTGTTAAATGCCACTGCTAGGGTTGCCAAATGAGGGACAAGGCGCATGTACTAGTAATGGATGTGTAGAAGAGGGAATTTCAACAGGCATGATCAGAAGTTACTTCTTTTCACTATTTGGTTGCAGTACAACTCCCAAAATTGCTTCCCCTTGCCAGGTCCCAAACGAATATTAACAATAGCAAACATGAGTCTGGAATTTTACAGTGAAAATAACTTGAGAAGACTGAGTCTGATCTCAGTGGAGTCTGATGTGATCTGCAGCTATCCAGAATTTTGAACCACTCATTACCATAACTTAGGAACCACTTTCAAATGAAGATTTCCACACCAGCTCAGAAGTGCTGGTAAAACGTTGCTGGATCATTCTGGAAGTGTGCATGTGTGAAAGCCTGGCGAGCCCTGAACATCAGTGAATCGTCATCTCCCTCCAGTGTCAGTGAATTGTTCCAGGAGAGGAGATTTCCTCTGAACACAACATTTCTGTTCAGAGGAAATCCCCTCTCCTGGAACGATTCAGTGATGCTAGAGGGAGCAGATGATTCACTGACATTCAGGAAGCGTACCAGGCTTTCACACACACGCTTCTTGAATGATCCAGCAACATTTTACCAGCGCTTCTGAGCTGGTGTGGCAATCTTCATTGTTTGAAAAGATGAGATTATAACTGGTTTCCTGTGGTCAGCCTTAAGCCATGTTGTTTGAGACAAAGTAGGAATTGGTACCCCCCCCCCCAGTCAAGGTGCATAGTACCCTAGACTAGCTAACAGGTATGCCAAGTGAAATAGGCATAGGACTCTTGCACCTTTAATAGTAGTATAAAAGAAAGAGTTTCAGCAGCCATTGCTTTCACACAAGTTCCACCTTGAAACACAAGTTTCACAAAGCCTTTAAATCAGAAGGAAATGGCTGGTGTTTAAAACCTACATTAGTCTGCTGGGATCCACTGGAATGCTGCACAAAACCACATTCCCCCTGCCACCCCCCCCAAAAAAAAACACACTCACAAATTTTGCTTCCAAATGCCATTCATTGCCTTCCAGCAAGCATAGGGCCATGTTCACCATATTTTGGGCCCTCCCTGGCCTGGGTCATTTTAAGGTTGTGTGTGTGTATGTATAATTGGAAGTAGCCAAGAAGTCACTTCTGGTTCCCTGCTTTAAAAGGGGCTGGTAGGGGGACTAAAGTGGGCTATGGGTCTCCAAGTGTGGCCAAATTGCTCCCCCGCCCCAGGCACTTACAGGCCTTTTGGGGAAAATATTGGCACATTCTTTTTCAATTTCTTTTTACCATAAAAAATAGCCCTGGGGCTGTGTGTGACCTGTGAGCCATACTTTGCCCACCCCTGCATTAAAGTCTCAGAGTCAAGTCATTATGGCACCTCTTTTAAATCACAACTTAAGGGTGCATCTACACCGTAGAAATAATGCAGTTTGACACCACTTTAACTGCCATGGCTCCATCCTACAGAATCCTGGGATTTGTTGTTTGGTCAGGCACCAGCACTTTTTGGCAGAGAAAGCGAACGATTCAGTGATGCTAGAGGGATCCAATTCTCTTGATCCAGTTCCTTCTCGTCTTCTAATCTCTATAGCCCCTTCTTTGTTACCCTCCCTCCTCTATATCTTTAATCTCTCTCTCCCCTTGGGTTCCTTCCCCTCAGTCTTCAAACATGCCTTAGTTTCCCCTATCCTGAAAAAACCCTCTCTTGACCCCTCTTCCTTGGCTAGCTATCATCCAATCTCTCTTCTTCTTTTTCTTTCTAAGGTGTTGGAACGAGTTGTCTATTCATGCTGTCTTGAGTTTCTTGATACCAACTCCATTCTGGATCCCTTCCAGTCTGGTTTTCGCCCATGGCACTCCACAGATATGGCCCTCACTAAGATCTCGAATGATCTTTTGCGGGCCAAGGTGAATGGCCTTTACTCTATCCTCGTCCTTCTCGATCTGTCTGCAACCTTCGACACCGTGGACCACTGTCTCCTAATAGACGTACTTTCTGACCTTGGTTTCTCGGGCCTTGTTCTCGATTGGTTCACATCTTACTTGTCAGATAGATCTTTTTCAGTGATCTCGGGTGGTCAGACCTCGTCTTCTGTCCCCTTATCTGTTGGAGTTCCTCAGGGCTCTGTTTTGGGTCCCCTATTGTTCTCTTTATACACACTCTCCCTTGGCAAACTTATCAGTTCTTTTGGTTTCTCCTACCATCTGTACGCCGATGATACCCAGCTGTACCTTTCCACCCCTAATCTTTCACCAGAGCTAGAGCAGCAAGTGTCATCCTGTTTAACAGCTGTCTCCCACTGGATGCACCATCAGCGTCTGAAGCTCAATATGTCCAAACAATATTCTTGTTTTCCCTCCTAAGCCCACCCTTCACTATTCTTTTTTTATTTCCATCAATAACATCTCTATCCAGCCGGTCCAGGAAGCCCGTAGTCTTGGTTTCATCTTTGACTCCTCTTTGTCATTTATCCCCCAGATTCAGACTACAGCCAAAGTCTGTAGATTTTTTTTCTCTACAATATCGCCAAAATCCGTCCATATCTCTCCGCTTCTACTGCAAAAACACCGGTCCATGCCCTAGTGGTCTCACGACTAGACTACTGTAACCTCCTCCTGGCAAGGCTTCCTCTCTCTCACCTCCACCCATTAATATCTGTTCAGCATTCAGCTGCACACATTATTACACTCGCTCGCCATTATGATCATGTCTCCCCTCTGTTGTTTTCCCTTCACTGGCTCCCTCTTCCTTTCCACATCAGGTACAAACTTTTGCTACTCACTTTTAAAGCCCTACATGGGCTGGCCCCTCTTTGTTTAACTGATCTTCTCTCTCCCTACATCCCTACTCGCACTCTCCGCTCTGGTAGCCAAAGTCTCCTCTCTCAACCCAGGATTTTCTCTGCCCCGTCCCTGATCTGACCCTTCTCTCTTGCTGCCCCTCATTCCTGGAACCTTCTTCCTCTGCATGCACGGCTCATCACTTCCCTAACCAGTTTTAAGGCTGAGCTGAAAACCATATTGTTTAGGGAAGCGTTCTCAGGGAATTTGTGATTATCATCTGGCTGTCTGATAATGTTTGATGTGATGTGATTTGCTTTTATATGTGATGTTTTTAATTTGTCTTTTCTTTTCTACATGATAATTTTATCTATTCCTTTATTTAATTGTTATTATCTTAGAGTGTACGCCTTGGGCAGGCTTTTATATACTCCTTAATTTTACCGACTTTGTACAGCGCTGTGTATAATTACAGCACTCTAGAAATAAAGTTTAATAATAATAATAATAATACTGTAAAGCGAAAGACCTTGTAAAACTACAGATCCCAGGATTCTATTGGATGAAGTTACAACACTTAAACTGATATCAAACTGTATTATTTCTACAGTGTAGATGCATCCTTTAAAGGCACTTTTCAGATTAGTTAGTACTATTTAAAATGATGTCCTAGAGGTGATATGTTGGAACAAAAAAATGAAAAATCTTGAGGGATTTTAAAGATTGGGAGAGGTCAGTGACTGGGAATGTATGGCTCTCCAGGTGTTGTTGAACTACACGTCTTATCAGCCTCAGACAGCATACATAATATCAGGGCTGTGAAAAGTTCAACAATATTTGGAGGACCATATTTTCTTTATTCCTCTCATACATTTTTATTGGTTAGTGTCCACTTCATCGGATATGTGATGTTGAATTATACCAAGTTATAGGTGTGTGTGTGTGTGTGTGTGTGTGTGTGTGTGTGTAAAGAAGGAAAAGAGGTTGGAGAAGAAAAAAGTACAAACCGTGTGTACAAACGGTTGTGATAGTTACTCTATATACTCATGTATAAGTCTAGAAATTTTTGTCAAAAAATTGAACTAAAAAACCTAGGTCGACTTATCCATGGGTCAATGCAAATACTATACTTTAACTCATTTTAAAAAGGGAACCATCCCCTGGTGAAAGGGAAGAGTGTAATCGGTCCTGGAAGCACTGACCTCCCTCTGCACTCCCTTTCATCCAGCCTTAAGAGTGAGCACAAAGAGTTATGTCTGTCATAATTTCGCACATTCTTTGGCATTATTTTCCTTTGCTTCATCCTTGACTTATCCAAGGGTCATATCAAAATCCATAATTTCCCCTCCAAAACTTGCCCTTGACTTATACATGTGGTCAACTTGTAGTCGAGTATATATGGTGATAATGGATGTTGGGGGGAAAAACAAAATTGGAACCTTTTGAGAAGAGTGGCCTGGTACAAACGGGCCCTCAGTGCGACCACACACACCGCAACCCTAGCATATGATGAGGGCATAATGGTGGTGCCCTGTATAGATGGGCACTGCCATTGTTGCGTAAGTGCCACATAGCATCTGCATGGCACAGCGTGGCACTTACATAACAAGTTTTAAATTTAAAACAGAGTAGTCTTTATTTCAGCAACAATCAAGTAGGCACCTCCTTGTGGAGGAAATGAGAAAGCGACTCTTTCTAAATATTTTCCAGTCTTTGAGTAAAAAAATTTTTCACATTTTGGTCAATAAAAGATTTGCAGTAACAGTAAGTGCTGGGCCAACTGGACTAACTAGAAACAAAACATGTTATGAATGTGTAAACCCTGTAGTTATTTATAAAGCACAGTGCATTACTGATTACAATCAAAAGAAGCTGAACAGCCAGTGTCTGATCTTGTCATGAATTCAGATGCTTCATTTCAGCTGAGAGTCAAATCACTGCATAAGTACATCTGAAAACTAAGCGGATTTCCCTTCTCACTTGCATCTGATGCCTTTTCATTTTCGTCCTTGGGATCTCTACACCATAATAAACGAGGTTTGGCCTCCATATTGAGAGTCCAATATCACTGCAAAGATCTGGTGGCAGCAGACTTTGTTAGGAGGGTTTGGTCTTCTCTTTTTCTCTTGATACTCTTCCCATGGTGAAGAATTCTGGGTTTGGATGCATGTCTGTGAAGTAAGCTATGCGATTTGACATGGCAAAGAAGGCTGAAATGGCCCTTGCGGCATAAAAAGAACCAGCTTTTCACAGGTTCTTTTTCCACCAGAGGGAAGCCACGCGGTTTGGCAGCTGTGGCTTCCTTCTGGCAGAAAAACAGGTGCCAGCAGGTCACCATTTTTCAGTGGTCTGTACCGCACCTATGAGTTAATAAATGTACTAAGCAATGGTCTGAATCCTATTGTATGGCTCAATCAGAGTAGATCCATTGAATCAGTCGGATTCACCTATGGAGCTTATCACATGAACTTTAAAACTGGCTCAAGCTTCCCAGGCCACAGCCAGGACACGTGATGGAGGCGGGGATTATCGCATACTAAATTGCTGCCTAATTGCCGGCTACCATCAGCCCAGGTCCCAACCATGCTCTGCCAGCTCTTCTGACTTCGAAAAAGTGCTGTCGGAGTGTGGCTGGGACCCGTCTTGGATCCAGGTTGATGGCGACTAGTGATTAGGCGGTGAATTAGCATGCAATAATCCCACTTTCTATCACATATCCCTTTCAAAGATTCCGTTCAGAGGAAATTCCCTCTCCCTGAACAATTCAGTAACTCTGGAGGGGAACCAACGATTCCCTGATGTTGAGGAAGAGCACCAGGCTTTCACACACGCACGCTTCCTCAACGTTTTAGTAGCAATTTACCAGCGCTTACCCCACGGTAAGCACTGGTATGATAATCTTGATTTGTAGTTTAATGAGGCCCAAGAGCTCTCTGGTTGAGAACTCTAAATGTCCCACCTTAAACTGTAAATCCCAGGTTTCCATAGGGTGCTATCTTGACAGTTAAAGCAGATTGTAGCACTATAACAGTGGCTGCATCTACACTGCAGAATTAATGCAGTTTGACACTGCTTTAACTGCCATGGCTCAATGTTATGGTATTCTGGGAATTGTAGTTTTGTGGGATATTTAGCCTTCTCTGTCAGAGAGATATGGTGTCACAACAAATTACAAATCCTGGGATTCTATGGGGTGGAGCCGTGGCAGTTAAAGTAGGGTCAAGCTGCATTAACTTTCCAGTATGGCAGCAGCCAGTGTAGCATAAGGATCTTACTCTGTTGGAGCTAAATCCTATATAAGCCTGTGATGGCTATTTTATGTGTTAGTTCTTTGTTATTGATATGGAAATTGCAGAATTAACACACACACTCAGTTACTTAAGTAGTGTGAGTAACATCTTCTTAGAGAGTATACTGGTGCATCTCCTGGTTGTGCTGCTGCCTTTATTTTCTCCAAGCTTGCATATGTCTCGTAACTACCAACATATACACCTACTAGTACATACATCTCCATGCACAGATAATTCCTCAGTGGCGCAGTTGTTGTTATCTCTCTTAGTTCAGGCACAGCTCCACCCGTTCCCAATGTCTGTCTCCATCCTCACTGCATATGCAAGCATTTCTGCTGGTGGAAAGTTATTCTCCATCAGCACTTAATAGGATCCTGGTCATTATTTTTATGTGCCATGTGTGGATATTCTTTTTTTCTTCCCCAAGGATATGAACTATGCAGAGAGGGTCATTTTGAGTTCATACAGCTCATGACACACGCTTTGAAGAGTCTTCTGAAAAGGGCACCATTGTGGTTGCATAAAAATTCATGGGGAGGTTTCTGCCTTCTTCCTATGTCTTGGTTCTGCACTTTCCCCGCTCTTTACAGCTAGCAAAAACCTATTCATCAACCTAGGAAGAGAATGACATTTTGTCCAAATACTTTGTATAACTAGGGGGAAATTTCTCTTGCTTTATTGAGTTTGCCGTGAAAGATAGCCCTTGTTCAGAAAGCTTTTCTTTTTTAATTGCTTCCCTCCTCTGACCCTCCTCCATACTTTTCCAAGGTTCACTGATGCTGATGTTGTGACCAATGGAAATGCCAGTTTTTCAGTGACTGGGCTGGGAATAATGCTTTTCTAAAAATCCTACCCATATTCTCACATTAAGTATCTATTAGCTGTTCCTAAAAGTTCTTTTCATGCAACAAGCAAAGGGCATTTTCTCTCATGCCTTTTATTTTGGCTGCGCACATTTGAATAGCTCCACAGCACCAACAAGTCAAGGTTTGTATTTTAAAGCACACTGTTTTGTCCTTCATTTGAATAGTCATTCATACTTCTCCGCTTATATACATTTGTTATTATTTCCTGTTTCCATATTCACTTCTGATTAGTTCTGTTAACTTTCTGTAGGGCTAGTCTTACCTTCTGACAAATGTGTGAGGAAATAATAATAATAATAATAATAATAATAATAATAATAATAATAATTTGTATCCCGCCTCATGATAGAATTTCCTTTGGGTTGCCATAAGCTGGAAACAACTTGAAGGCACACAACAACAACAACAACAACAACAACAACCAAGGAAAATAACACTGAACACTGAAGTAAGACTCATCCAAGTCATCTTTCCTATCACCATGTATGGATGGATAGTGAAGAAAGCTGTAGGGAAGAAAATCAACTCATTTGATACAAGCTTGCAATGGATGGCCAAAAAGACAAACCAATACGTTGTAGAATAGATCAAGCCGGCAGATCTTTCCAGACTAGGCCCACCTCTATTTTCCTGCCTCCCCCCCTCCACTTCTCTCCCCTTTTCTCCATCCCTTTTTCCATCCTATCTGGTCCCCGCTATACATTTCTTTTTTACAAATGCTCCATTGATTTTAACTGTGATTTTATACTACTGTATTAATATCTGTCTGGTTTAATCTCTTTTAAGTATTACTATGTTTTTTATACTGGGGGGGAAGGATAGGGGTTTTAGAATTTTAACTGTATCCTCTTTTATTGTTGTAATCCACTTGGATTCCAAGTGATTAAGTGGAATATAAATAATAATAATAATAATAATAATAATTATTATTATTATTATTATTATTATTATTATTATTATTATTAAGCCTGAGCACTTCCTGGAATCCAGGGTGCGGTACATACCACCCCTTTGGGGCAGCCTACACCCAACCCTTTTATTGCCGGGTTGGGGGCAGGGCAGCCTCACCGGCAGCCCTGCAGCCCCAATTTGGAGTTTTTCCAGACCACAGAGAAGCGGCAAAAGGCCGCTTCTCCATAGCGTGGAAAAGGGTTGTCCATGGGGCTTCATGACCCTCGACACCCCGGGAGCCACAGCCATGGAAGAAAGAGGTTGCAGGAACAAGGCACATGCCCAGAAGGAGCTCCGGTTTCGAGCTCCTTCTTGCACCACAGCCAGGCCTCCACAAGCAGCCTGGGGCGGCACAGAGATGTCACACATGCACCGTGCCATTTGGACATGGTGTATGCATGACATAATCATGGCGGCCCCCGTGTAGATGGGATGCCACTATAATTATGGCGCCGCCACGTACTAGAGTTGCTGGGCATATGGACGCTCTGTCCGTGGGCAATCCTAGTACATGGCCAGGATTACTAAATTGAGGCTTCTGTACTTTGGCCACATCATGAGAAGGCATGACTCACTAGAAAATACAATGAAAGGCAGAGGGTAGGAGAAAAAGAGGAAGACTGCATACTAGATAGATAGATTCAATCAAGGAGGCCTGAAGGGCCTGTAAGAATTTTTGAGGACAAAGGAAATGTCTCATCCATGGGATCATCATGAGTTGAAGTTGATCCCAAGGCAGTTAACAACAACAAGGAAAGGATCTGTACACACTGCCCTACCCACAGCTCACCCCATAGAATTTCTCAGCCAACATGGGAACATAGGAAGTTGTCTTATACTAAATCAGAGGAAGCAAAACACTGGGAGATAGGTATATGCATGCATAGGAAGAATTGTCTACCCAGTTTCATTCAAGGAATGTTGGTCTTCCTCTCTTCTCTGTCTTCAGTGGAAAGGCAATTAATAAGAGCATGGAGGCTTGACCCTGGAGCTTGGGGGGTTAGAACCTGTAAGTTCAATGAAGAATGGAAGAGCTTTGTATCTAACATCTTATGATATGCCCTGTTTTTAGGGGGTGGAGGGCTTTTTGCTTGAGTTGATGGAAGCATCTCTGAAGCTTTCTGCAAGCACGTACTGGACTCAAGGTAGAAGTACCTTGCCCTTTATCAGTTGAGCCTCTCTCTATGGATAAAGTGAAATCTTCATAGGGTGTAAATCATACACTCATAGGAAAACAAAATTTCACTTGAAAGAAGAGCTCCCTGGCTATTTAATGGATCTGACCTCCTTGAATTATCCTGTTAATGGGATATTTGAAGTTGTTTTCTGATGATGCATCCATTGTCTCCAAAAACAGCATCAATGTGCTTACTTGGAACATGGCTTTCTACACTTTTGACACAACACAATGTGATGAGATTGATGGCAGGAGGAAGTTATAACTTTGATGATGAGAAAATGTTAACATTTGAATGTGTAAAGTTTAGTTTATCTGGTGTCATCAGGAAATGTATAAAATAGTGAAGTTTGTTGTTTTTTTAAAAAATGAATGAGTGCTTTCGAGGTCATTGCCAACAGTGCAAATTTAGTCAGTTGTTAACCCATTTTAAGAATACCCATGACATCTGAAGCATAAGCGTAAGCATGTTGGCTGAATTATGACCTAAAGTTTGGAAAGTTTTAAAATTCTGCAATATTCTGAAAATAGGTAGTAGAATATCAAGAGTTTTGTGAGTGGCAGTGAAGTGACAAGGGAGATTATCAGATGGGGGATAGGACATCCTTTTCCCGTCCCTTTTTCATCCCTGTCCTGTCCTTTTGGTGTGATCATGGGAAGGACTTTCAAATGATGTAGCGCTGATCTGGATATTGTCCCATTCACGAAGCACAAATGACAGTGACCGTGCAAAAGACTTTCATATGACATTGCGTTGATCCTGTCATTGTCCCATCAGTGAGGTGGAATTGTCCTATCCTTGCCCTTCATTTTGCATTAATGGAAGAACACGTTAATGCAGTTCCAGTTCACGGACAGGTTTATGACAGGATCAGCGTGTCAAGAGTGAAAGTCTTTCACATGATGGCTGTCATGGATGGGATAAGGACGGGCTGTGCTCCCATCCCACATCTGATAATCTCCAGGGAGATGGATTAAAAAGAAGTTGCCTGTGGAGCAACAGTTTCTGTCCGAATTCAGAAAAGTTACGTGTTCACATGACAACTCCCAGGAGCTCCAGCCAACATGGCTATGCTGACTTGGGAATTCTGGAAGGTGTGGACAAAAATAACTTTCCCAATCTCTGGCTTCTGTGGTAACATGACTGCTTGTCTTTCATTTCCTTACACTACAGGTGGCACCAGTGTGTAAGCTCTCCTGAAAAATGTTGAATGCTGGGCATATTCATATTCATAAAAGTCATTTTCCTCTGTCCCTTTTAAACCACTATGTGATTTATGACTTTACAGATTTTCATTTTTGTACTTGAGTAGATTTGTACTTTCAGATTCAACTTTCCTTTTACCTTTTTAGCTGATTCCTTTTTCTTTTCTATTTCACCCCCTCTTTGCTTGTGACTCCAGGTGCTTTCTATCCAGTGGGCTAAGCAGTTGAACTGATTAGATAATTAGCTCTAAAAAACCTGGCCAATTAAGTCTGATCATTTTTGCTCTCTCATGATGATTTCATTATGTGATTGTGTTCATTACTACCAAAACATTCATCAAGCAGTTCCAAAGAAGCATTTTCCCCCAACTGTTCACTGCCTACTATAGACTCTCTCTATCTCTTTCTCTTTTTTTTAACCTGTCCTTATTCATTACAGATGAGGTACTTTTGGTTACTTGCATATTTCTCTGCTCATTGAGAACATGGATAAAATGTTTTTGATGTGTATAATCAGCCTTCCATATCCACTGTTTTTTTATCTATGGATTCAAGCATCTATGGCTTGAAAACATTCCAAAAGGAGATAAATTCCAAAAAGAAAACTTTGGTTTTTGCCGTTTTGTATAAGGGACACCTTTTTACTACTCCATTGAAGTGAATTTAATTATATATTTAAACCATAAGAAAGCAGGAAGTCACTTTTTACTAGTTTTTGTGAGTGTTTAGAATAGTTTAGTTTATGGTTTAGTTTAATAGAAGTAGTTAGTATTTAGGTGTATATGTAACTGGGTTTTATGTTTTATGTGTTTGATATGTTTTGTTTATGTGTATTTTATTCTATATTCAATAAAAATGTGATTTAAAAGACCACAATAAGCCAAGATCTCAGAGTGTTGTTTGCTTGCTTATTACTTCCTGTTTCCTGCTTAAATTTTAAGTCCAATCTGCATTGCAGAGTTTGTTTGTTTGTTTGTTTGTTTTATTTCATATTTATGCTGCCTTTTTCCCAGAAAGGGATCCAAGGCAGCTCACAAATAAAAACATTTTTAAAAAAAAATTACAATAATTTTTAAAAACAAATAAAATATTAAATACAAACAGTATAAAATTATATATATTAAAAACAAAAAACCCGAACATAACTACAGGACATAAACCCCATGTAACACACATCACATATAAATACCATCCCATGATTATGTATATAATCATGTAAATAATGCAGTTTGCCACTCTTTTACCTGCCATGGCTCACTGCTATGGAATCCTGAAATTTGTAGTTTGTTGTGGCATCAGAGCTCTCTGACAGAGGAAGTGAAATATCTCACAAAACTACAAATCCCAGAATTCCATAGCATTGTGCCAGGGCAGTTAAAGCAGGGACAAACTGTATTATTTGTGCAGTGCAGATGCAGCCGTAGTTGAGCTGTTCCTCCATTGCATTTAGGAGAATTTGTCCCCCAAATTGTGTATTTTCTTTGATGCTTAATCAAACACAAAGGAGCAAAAGAAACTAGAAGTGCCTGTAGAGCTTTAATGCAACTATGCGATAGCTGCATCTTTTAAAAGATAAGCATGAATGCCCTAAGGATTATTAAAATGTTTCCAAACTTTGCCTCTGTTTGTTTTTTGAAGATAGCTGTTCAGTTCCATAAGCAGGTTAGCTTCTTAGAGCATTTTACTAATTAAAAATCTGCCTTTTCGAACAAAACGGTGATTATAGTTATTAAAGGCACATAACCATTTCTCACCTTTCAAGTCCTCTGGAACCACTTTCAATTTTTTAAAAAATAATTGAAAGTTAGCAGCCTATACTTTCTCACTTTTATTAAAGATTAGATGTCACAAAGTACATTACTTAAAGGGGGAAGAAATGTTTCCTTTCTCGCACAAATGACCAAACAATTGTATTATCCATAAAAATTGATCTTTGTCCTGCATGAATCTATCTTAATCTTTTAAAAAAGATCTTTATCCTTTCTATTTTTTTAATCTACTAGAGGAAAGTATGAAACTGTTTTCATGAATAGAATGAAGGCCAGGTTATTGTTTAAATAACCACCTTTCCCCACCTGTTGCCCTCCAGAGGTGCTGGAACACAATCCCATCATTCTCAGCAAACATAGGTACAGTATTTGTTAGCGAATGTGGCAAGTCACTAAGTCTGCACTTTCTCACTTACCTTTGAGTAAACCCCACTCTTCTCAGTGGGCTCTACTTCTAACTGATGTGACTGTACTGAAATAAGTAATTTTAATATATAGTTCTTCTGGTTCCTTTCCTCATTTTCTTAGGGGTTGTGCCCACTGGCAAAATAAAGGAGTTTCAACCTAACTTGAAGCCTATCAGTTCAGATGACATACATGGCCAAACCAGGTGGAAACCGACACAAAGGGGCTTTCCAGACCGGTGCTTTGCACCGGCCTGGATACATGCTAGGGTTGCCCAAGGGTGGTGCCACTGCACGCCCCGCAACCCTAGCATGTCACACCGGTGTGATAATGGCGGCGCCCTGTATACACAGGTGCCGCCATTATGACGTCATGGCCGCGCCGCAGCCAAACAACACAGCACAGGCGTGATGTCACTGTGACGCTGCAGGGTGCTTGGGGTGCCCTTTCAGCATCATGGGAAGGAGCTCCAAAACGGAGCTCCTTTTTGTCGCACGCATCGCTGGCATCGCTGGCATAGCGATTTTGCCACTTCCCCAAAGCCTTGAGAAGTGGTGGATTGGGGCCTCTGGGGCTGCCACTGCAGATGCCCAGGCCCCAATCTGGAGGGGAAAGGGGCGGGTGCAGGCTGCCTCAGAGGGGCGGTATGTATCCCGCCATAGTCACACTCTGAGCAAAAAGAAGCTCTGATACTCCACTGTAATGTGCAAAATGTGAAACATTGCAATGGCATATAAACAGCAAGGTGCAAATGTGGGGAAGCAAAGCCATATAGAAGTTGTCTGGAACATGTACCCTGGGACCAGTGAGACTGACCATACAGTTTTTTTTCATTTGAGCATGCATGTGTGTGAGTGGCAGCTGTTCCACTGACTCATCGGACCACCAAGCTATCACACACCCCATGATGCAAAAGTATGACAAACATGGTAGATCGCCAGTAATGAAATGGATATAATTAAAACATATACAGACCAGACAGTCCAACAAGAGGAGGGGGTATGGGGTGAAAGAGGCTTTCATGGGGGGCCCTATGATTGTGCTTTGCCAATGTGTCAATATTTTCAAACTGTGGATGGTTGAATCTGTGGATAAGGAATCTGTACATATGGAAGGCCAACTGTATTATTTAAATATGTTAAATATATTCACTTTTTTTTCATTGAATGAGGAGCATTGCAAAATATTTAGAAAGGTGACTTGCCTCTTCTTTTTCTCCCCAGAAAACCATGGTCTAGGAAGGTGAAGGGGTCAAAGGGCCAGAAAAACTGCTTTGGAATCCACATGCATACACAAGTGAGCAGCAGAACGGGTTTGTTAACATGGTTGTGTACATCTGACTAGCAGGTATTTGTATAAATGCTTGCAGCAGTATTTGTCTTATACTTGGAGAAAAGAGAGAAGCAGTGGCATCACTGCGGGGATTGGGAAGTGTGGACCACACCATGTGACACCCTAGAGGAGGATGACACTCAGTCAGGGCCCCATGCCCCCGCCCATCCTTGCCACAGCCCTGTCCTCCGCAGAAGGGGCCCGTAGCAAGAAGCCAGGCTGAGTGTGTACGTGCCCTAGCACTTCCTTGCCACTGCCCCTTCTCTCCTGAGCAGAAAGAGGTGGCAGCAAGGATGGTGGGGAGGTGTGTATGCTTCTCCCGGCTCCTTGCTGCCATCCCCTTTTCCCCTGAGGAGAGAGAGGCAGCATCAAGGATGGCAGGAAGATGCCCGTGCTTCTTCCCTGAGGAGAAAGGGGCAGTGGCAAGGACAGCGGGAAGGCACTCTGTTTCTTAAAACCTGTCTAGCAATTAGTTACTTAGGGGCTCTACAGACTGCCTTTCCTGGCCGGATCAGGGCTGCAGCAACCTCACGCTGCAACCCCAATCTGGCCTTTGGAGGGTGCAAAAAGGAGCTGTAAAAATGGTGGCGCAACTGTATGGTGCCCCTTCGGTGCTGTGTCATTTAGATGCAGCACCAGAGATGCGCCATGATGCCCTGGGGGCGAAGTCAGGGCGTGCATCGTCAGGACTCTGCACCCCAACTCTGCCCACAGACTGGCCTTTTGGGCTGGTCTGTATAGGCCCTTAGTGTTCTTAACTAGACCTACGAGGGTCCAGAACTCTCTCAGGTCTTCGCTGATGGCTGTGAACCTAAGCAACAAGTTTTATTTTGTTTTGTTGTGTTTTGTTTTTGTGGGAAAGTCTGTTCAAAGGATAAAATGAGAAATATTATATATGGTAATCTATCTATTTTCCCCGTCGTCTGTTGCCCTACAATGATTACTGGTTTTGTTTTGTTTTTTTACTATAAGTTCCATGTAGGTAAGGTCCTCCTTTTTTGTGAGTCCTGTTAAGGGCCCATTGTGATATAAATGTGATATAATATATAACATATATACTATAATGTATAAATGTAATGTAATATATACTTATTGGCAAGAGGAGCCCTCCTCTGTGTCTCACTTGTTTTTGCCAACAGTCTCAAGAACTTGATCAGGAGGGCTTTAAACTGAGTTCCGAGGGGAAGGGAGACAATATTAAGGAAGGCGAAAGGGATGGCGAAAATAGTCAAACTGACATAGAGGAAACAAGAAAAAAAGTGCAAGGACCCAACAGTGGGAGGCAAAAAAACTTGCACAGGCAGCAAGTAAAGGGGACCCATGGTCTTCGATGTCTCTACACTAATGCACAGAGCATGGGAAATAAGCAAGATGAACTCGAACTCCTAGTACAACAAAGCAAATATGATATAATAGGCATCACTGAAACCTGGTGGGATGAGTCTCATGATTAGAATGTGGAAATAGAGGGGTATAACCTTTTTAAGAGAAATAGGCCAAACAAGAAAGGAGGAGGAATAGCACTATATGTCAGAGATATTTACAACAGTGAAGAGATCCAGGACATCAATCCTGGAAGCCAGGTGGAGAGCATCAAATAAATTTAAAGGGGAGGGAAAAAACAACAAGGATGTTTACGTGGAGTCACTACAGACCCCAAGTCAGACTGAGAATTGATGATATCTTTCTAAACAGTAACCACACAGTGAAAGAGAGATTATAGTATGGCGACTTCACTATCCTGATATTGTTGGAAGTCAACTCACAAATCCCTCAAGGCCTAGCAATTCCTCACTGCCTGAAGACATTTCATGGTCCAAAAGGGGAAGAGGCACAAGGGGTCAGCTATTTTAGATCTATCCTAACCACAAGATACTTGGTTAAGGTGCAAGGGGTGGGATAGGTGAAGTGACATGTTTTCTCCCTGAGTTTTTGAAAATGGAAAGAAGCCAGCAAGTCAAACAGCCTAGACTTAGGAGAGCGGATTTTCAGTAAACTTAGAGAGTATTGAGGGATTCCATGGTCAGAAAACTAAAGATAAAGGAGTCAGGACGGATGGGAATTTTTCCGTAAGAAGGTAATTTCCACACCCGAGGGAGCGAACGTATCTAGGAAACTTTCAACCGAGCTAAGTTTCAAACGACATGTATAACAAATGCAAAAAAGGGGAAATCCAAAAAAGGAATTCAAAGAAATAGCAGGCATGTAGGGTAAAGTCAGAAAGCTAAAGCGCAGAATGAACTCAGCTTCTAAGGTGAAGAACAATAAAAAGGGCTTTTTTGGATAGTCCCGCAGCAAAAGGAAGAAGAAGAAACGGTAGGGCCCACTGCGTGGAGAGATGGCAAATGCGAACAGAAGACAGAGAAAAAATGCAGAATTACTCAACACCCTTCTTTGCCTCACGTCCTCAGAAAAGCAAAGGGTGCTCAACCTGAGGATAATGGCAGAGGCAGGAGTAGGGCATTCCAGTACAGATAAGTAAAGAGAATAGTAGAGGAACACCTTATTAATCTAAATGAATTTAAGTCTCCGGGCCAGATGAACTCCATCCAAGGGTATTAACAGAACCTGGCAAATGTATATCGGAGCCATTGGCATAATCTTAAAAACTCCTGGAGAACAGGAGAGATCCCACAGCAGACTGGCCGGAGGGCAAACGTTGTCCCCATCTTCAAAAAGGGGAAAAAAGAGGATCCCAACAATTATCGTCCAGTTAGTCTGACATCAGTACTAGGAAAGATTCTGAGCAGACATCATACTAACAGAGAGTCCTTGAACATCTAGAAGGCAATGCCATAATCCACAAAAAAGTCAACATGGTTTCAGAGAAACAAGTCATGCCAACAAACCTGAATCCTCTTTTTTCTTTTTTGATAAAATTACAGCCTTTGGTAGATGAAGGGAATGCTGTGGATATAGTATAATCTTGATTTCAGTAAGGCCTTTGACCAAAGTTCCCCCTTGACATTCTTGCAAACAAGCTTGTAAAATGTGGTGGGCTAGACAAAGGAACTGTTAAATGGATCTGTAATTGGTTGAACCGGCCCGAACCCAAAGGTGCTCAACAATGGCTCTTTTCATCTTGGAGAGAGAAGTGACCAGTGGGGTCCACAGGGCTCGTCCCTGGGCCCAGTTGCGATTCAACATCTTTATCAATGACCTGGAGATGACAGAATTGGAAGCATACTTATCAAATTTGCAGATGATACCAAATAGGGGGAATAGCTACATACCCCAGAGCACAGGATCAAGATTCAAAATGACCTGATAGATAGAAAGCTGGGCCAAAAGCTAACAAAATGAAATTCAACACGGAGAAATGTAAGGTATTGCACTAGGGGCGGAAAAAAAAATGCACAGATAGAGGGTGACACCTGGCTGAATGAAACTACGTGTAAAAGGGATCTAGGAGTCCAAGTAGAACACAATTGAACATGAGTGAACAGCGTGTGCGGCAGCGCTAAAAAGGCCAATGCTATTTTAGGCTGCATCAATAGAAGTATAGGGTCTAGATCAAGAGAAGTAATAGTGCACTTGTATTTCTACTGGTCATGTCAGGCCCCACCAGAATATTGTGTCCAGTTTCGGGGCCGCACAAAATTCGAAAAGGACATTGAGAAACTGGAGCGTGTCCAAAGGAGGGCGACAAAAATGGTGAAAGGGCTGGAAACCATGCCCTATGTGAGGAACGACTTAGGGAGCTGGGGATGTTTAGCCTGGAGAAAAGAAGGTTAGAGGTATATGATCGCCCTGTTTAAATATTTGAAGGGATGTCATATTGAAGAGAGGGAGCCAAGCTATTTTCTGCTGCTCCAGAGACAGGTCCCGGACACATGGATGCAAGCTGCAGGAAAAGAGATTCCAACCTGAACATTAGGAGGAACTTCCTGACAGTAAGGGCCGTTCGAACAATGGAAATGCACGCCCCCTCGGAGGGTGATAGGTTCCTCCTTTTCTTGGAGGTCTTTAAACAGAGGCTGGATGGCCATCTGTCAGGGATGCTTTGATTTGGATTTCCTGCATGGCAGGGGGTTGGACTGGATGGCCCTAGTGGTCTCTTCCAACTCTATGATTCTATGATTCTATGATTCTATGATTCTAGGGCAAGGAAATAGAAGGTCTTCTCAACTGTAGACCCCAATTGTGGAATACCCGCCCCCCCTATTCAAGATCCAACTGGCTCCAATCTTGCTTTCCAGCATCAAGCCCAATAAAAGGCTTTTTATTATAGTTTCTGGGACTGATTTATTTCAAGTGTACATGTACATGGTTTGTGAAGTGTGTTAGTTTTCAAAGTGGTTTTTGCCATTGTTAAAGTGGTTATAATTGTTGTTTTTATATTGTTTGACTTATTTCTACCTTTAACATTTTGAATATTAAATATTTAATTGGAATATTTAATTAGGAATATTTTAAATTATTTGTATTGTATGCTATCTTGAGATCCTGTGATAAAGATGTAGGACAGAAATATTTTAATGAATAAATAAAATAAATATAAGAGCATACTTGTGCTGTGTATTGCATTGATGTGGACAAAAATGTGCACAGATAATTCCATGTGTGATGGCAACGTATATTTGCATATTGGCTAAGTGACAGTTTTGACTGAAGATCACAAGCCATGGGGGCACAACTACAGGAGTCTCAAGGGCCATTTTACAGCTTTAATCATGAATGCGCCCCTAATTCCATTTCTTAGAGTGTATCCACACTGCATAATTAAAGCAGTTTTGCACAACTTTAAGTGCTATGACTCTGTCCTACAGAATCCTGGAATTTGTAGTTTGGGGAGGTATTCAGCCTTGTCTGTGGAAAGCTATGATGCCTCACCAAATTGCAGATCCCAGGATTCTGTAGGACAGAGTCATAGCACTTAAAGTGGTGTGAAAATGTTTTAATTCTGCAGTATGGATACATTTAATAACATTTTGTCTAATTAAGAGATTTTGAGATGTCAGAAGCATGAATGTTTGTGTGACGTGTCTGTTGACCTAATAAAATTACAGTCTAAATAGAGATTATGGTTTTTCCACTTTCTGAACAACATGGCTACTTTTGTTTTCAGATGTGTGAGTAGTGGTCCACGATCTAATTCTTTATGCTTAATGATCTATTCTTTTATGCTTTTATATCCCTAAATACAAAAGATAATATCTTGTGTTCCCTTCTTAGCAGTATTTCTTGAGGATTGTTCTCAGCTCTGATTCATAGGCATAAAATTGAATGTTAATTTGCTTCTAACAATTGGAATATGTACCAATTTTAAAAGATAGCCTAAAGTGCTATGCATATTATCATGATCTTTTCTCCCTAGGTATTCACTAGCTGTTGCCAGTCCTTGGAAAATATAGCACTATTGTTATGCATACTACACTGCCTTTTGTATTACCAGGGTCATTTTTCATAATATTATGAAATAAAATGCATTTGGAGCTCTTGGGAAATGATTGCTCAAAATGTACATATTTTCATTCTTATTTCCAAGTTAAAATCTGAATTACCTAGATGACTTTTGTGAAAAATGTCCTGTTTTAATATATTGCTTGAAAATGACTCTTGAAAGATTCATTTTTAAAAGTTTTATGGTGTTTTTTATTATGGTATCATGAGCTGTTGAGTTAAATTAGGACTCCGCTAAATTAATAAGAATAGCTTTTCTTGTAAGAGGTGACTGGAATGGGTTTCTTACTTTGCTTTGCCGCACATTCATTATACTGATCTTTCTTGCCAGCACTCTCTCCTTCCTCTCTCTTGTACACACACACACTGCTCCTTTCTTGTTGGCTTCATTTAAAATTGAACACCGTGTCTTAGCTTTATTAGATTCATTCTTCCCTAGTCCCCTTTTGGGGATCCCTCACAGGGACATACGTGTAGACAGAATTGATTGTACCACAATGAAACATTTTACCCGGGTTATCGACCTCTTGTTTACACAAATAAGATTATCTAGACAAGCAGGAACATTCCTACAGGCAAAGTCATGCTACAAGTCAATGCATTAAAGCTGTACACAGTTATGTGCGAATAAATCCCACTGACTACAATGGAACGTATTTCCAAGTAAAAGCTTGTAAGCATGAAGCTGAGCATTGCCAGATGAACTTGAGGGTTGTCTCTTTAATTCCTTCAAACTGTGGAACTGGAAAACCTCTCTTCATCATTCCAGTCCTAGGAGCCTCACCATTGTTCTCTCTCTCCTCTACCACCACTACTTAACTATATAATGTACTGCATTTTGGGCCATACAATTACATAGACACCGAAGCTGGAAATGTTACTTTTTGCATTGTTGCTGTTGTTTGCCTTCAAGTCATGGGGGTTTCTTGACAAGCTTCTTTAGATGGGTTTGCCATTGCCATCCTCTGAGGCTGAGAGAACGTGACTTGCCCATGCTCATCCAGTGGGTTTACATGGCTGAGCCAAGAACTGAACCTTGGTATCCAGGGTCATATTCCAACACGCAAACCACTACACCATGCTGGCTCCTCTTTGCATTATAGTTCCCATATTCCACCACCCAGCCTTGTAGTCTGAAAATAACTTTCCCAGGCTCTATAAACACATGTGCGCATGTGCACACACAAACACACACACACACACACACATCCATGCCTCCATCCATCACTGTGGCCATTTCTGGAAGTGACAAAAAAAATGGTAATCTTGTTCTGTCGTAAGTCATGGATAGAACAGCCAGACCTATTATGGAGAAAGAGTTAAAGGGGGGCAGATCCACCAAAATAATGCAGATGAGCCAGCTAGGGTTGGGGAAGGTTTTCACTGGATCCAGTTGTGTAAGAGAAACAACTTAAATCACACTTCCTGGACGAACACACAGACTGGTACACAGCTATCCTCTGGGGTGCACAGTTCTCTGAATTTGGGTATGAGAGTATATGCTGCTGGAAACATATACTGCTGGCATCTTTTTTAGTGTATGCATGCACTGGTTTGAGGTAGACTATCTTTCCTTTGGCCTTTCAGGTATTTCTTCCCTTCCCTTTTCCTCTTTCTTCTTAAGGCTCTCCTACTTCTCTTATAAGAATGAACATGACAATTCTCTCTTTGGGGAGTAGAAAGAATATTTGCCAGTGTTCAAAGTTTATATGAAGACGTAGTTGCTCAAGGGTTAGAAGAAGAGCCCTCCCTTCAGTCCATCTGGTGCCATCCGTCTTTGGAGGGAGAGATGCAGGCCCAGCTCTGTCGGGACTGGCCTAGATTAAGAAGCAGAGCCCTCCTTCCAGTCCATCTGCCTTGGTCCAGGCCTCAGAGAGAGAGAGAGAAGAACTGCTGGACCTGATCCCCTTCACCACCACCATTCCCTTCTCCTTTTGTGTTGTGTCTTTTTAGATTGTAAGCCTGAGGGCAAGGAACTGTCTAATTAAAAATAATAATAATTGTAAGCCACTCTGAAAGCTTTTGTGGCTGGAGGGTGGAATATAAATACTCTAAATAAATACTCTAAATAAATAAATAAATAAATAAATAGGAAACTACCAAGGAACAGCATGTTGGACAGAAGACAAGTTTCACAGTTTGGGATTGCAGAAAACACACAAGGAATGTTTTTTGAGTAGCAAATAGCATTTTCAGCACAACACCCTCCCCCATCTTATATGCTGCCATCCAGTTTTCTGTGCAGAAAACATTTTGCTCATCTGTTGCCACTGTTGGAACCATCAGAGTTATTTGGGCCACATATCATTGCTATATCCCACACAGTAGAGCTACAACGAGCAGACTGCATTTTTCCCTACAAAAGAATAGAGGCTCAAACTCTGGAATTATGTAACAAAAATACAATGTCAACCAAAAATGTGAGTACAGCAGTCATCAAGTGAGTAACAGATATGCTAGTCTACATTACAAATGTCTTTGAAACTCTTTGAGACCTTCTGTACTTCCATTAGTGCAAGTTAAACTGGACATGTGCTGGAATCATGTCCTTAATAACATATGTTAAAACTGCCAAGTTAAATTGCAATTAAAATGTGAAAGAAGTTTTTCAGAGGGATGTTGTTGATAATGCCACTTGGATGATATATTACAACAATCTATTATCACAGCAACTGTTCTCTGATAGTGCGCAGTATTAGAACAATAAATCATCACCACAGCCTCCTTAGAATGACACATTTGGTAAGTGTGTGTGTGTTTGAAAAATAATAATCAGGACATAGATGTTAGATTGAAGGGAAAAATTATTAAACAGAAGACTTCAGTAACTGGAAAACTGTTAGGATTCAGCAAGTCCTCACAGAACTACATGCAACTGAAATATTTCCTCCAAAGTTTTTTTTAAAACTTTTATTATTTAAAGAAAAGGATAACAAATATTGTTACATATTAGTAGCTTAAACCTAGTACTACCGCCAGCCTCCTTCCCTCAAACTTATATTGGATATTGTATTGGTTTACATTTTTGTAAAACAATAAAAAAGATTTTAAACTATTCATATTTATCTTCTCAGCTGAAGCGCTGTATCTTCCAAGTACATTGTCTAAATGGTGTGAGATATTAAATTATGTTTAACCACTTCTTTCTGTGATAGCTCATGGTATGTTTCAAATTCTTTGGTGTATTGAGTTTCCTTAAGAAATTAATTCCACAATGCCTCTGGTTCTGTTCTTAATTTTCTATGTTTGTACAGCTCCAGGTCTCCTCACAGTATTTTTTTTTAAAAAAACCTGCCAGCATTTCTTTTGTTTTTCATTAGTGTCCCCATCAATTGCATTCATTATTTCTCACTTGAAGGTTAAGGGCCATACCTAATATCTCCATATTTCAAGTATTCAGAACCAAGGAATGGGTTGGCAGTCTGACATTTTCTCCAATGAGGGCAAAGACCCATATTAAAGGAGATGAAAAGCTCTGTGAAGAGATCTCCTCCCTTATATGGTGCAGCAGAGCAGGGACGTAGCTAGGATTTTAGGAAGGGGGGGGGTCCAGACTAAGTGCCACCATTATAATGGGGCTTGAGTGCGGTGGCGCAGCAGCACACACCATTCATTTTTCTAATGGAAGGGGGGGGTCCGGACCCCCAGATCCCCCCCCCCTGGCTACGTCCCTGAGCAGAGGGGCAAGGGGATTAAGTGGGACTGAGGACAAACTAGGACCAGGTAGTATTTAACCTTTTCCTGAACTCTATTTTTGTCAGGGTCACCACCTACTGAATCAATCTGACTTCAGATTTTTTTTCTATTACAGCAGGGACCCTGGAGAGCAACTACCTGCCCCCAACCCCCCATCAAACAGCAGGTAATGAATCAAGCTAGATTTGAGCCAAAAACACTTGAGGTAAGAACCCTAGACTTTATGCCCTTGGAGGTACTGACTCCCTCCATGCCAGGAACCTATAACGTCATGCCAACCTGATGAGAAACTTGGAGGGCACCGTCAGGAGAAGATGTACTAGGATCTATCTGATGTGGAAGCAGAATAAGAAACTGCAGATGGTTCCAAGTGCACCATTCTCTTCACAGTCCAGAGGCAGCCTGATCATAGGTGGCTTTAGAAAGCCAATCCCATGTCCATGGCCCTGTTTGCATTGGCCAGAATAACACAGGGACATCTCAGAAAATTCGGTCCCTGGAGTGCCTTGGTGTCCCCTCGTTACTTGTCACTGCCATTGTGTAGCCGGCCGGCTGTTCTCATGTATGTCTGCTGTGCTACGTAGTGCACCTGCCACTGTTGTGCATCACTCTCGCTGAAGTCAGAATAAGGTGCCCAGTGTTGATCACACAACTGGGCCCCTCATTCTGACCTCAGAATGATTCACCAGTGCAGCATCTGCACCAGGTGGAATAGCGGGATACAGTGTAAACAACTGCCCAGTCTTGTAGTGGAGGGCTCTGAATCCTGTGGGAAGGTCTGGAACATAAAATGAGGTTTCAAAAAATTGTTATAGTGGTATAGAGGTATGTCCCACATTTGGTGCTGAAAGGGCTGGACATCATCCAAACTGTTTGCACCAGAGCCAGGCTTTGACCTGTGCGTTGTCCAGACTCCCCACAGAGAGGTTTCTTTGACCTGTGCAGATTGGGCCTGTGTCTACTGTATTTATTTCATTTGGTTCACATTTTGCTGCAGCAGAATACTAAACCTGATTCTGCATCACAAGCCAAATTGTGCATTTTCTTTGGTCTGAGCATTTGACACATGAAAACTGTAATGATGTACTTCTCTGTTTGGTTGCAAAAATGGTGGGTGGCAATCATTCACTAGTGTGTAGTATTCAGCCTTTCTTATGTTGTTGAACTATGTCTGTCAGAAGCCCTAACCAAGGTAATCCCTTTAAATAATGGTTTGGCCCTGTATTTGAGCCAACCTTAAGGAAGCGGTTGTACTTGTTGGTTCAGAAGGGAGAACTGCAGTTGCCAGGACTAAAGAGTAGGCCCTTTTCACTTTGAATAAGATAGCGATATTTTCAGTAGAGTATTTAGGGGGGAACAAAAAGGAAAAATCTTTGTAGTGTAATTTTTACATTGCATTTGCTTCTGTTTTGAATTATTTATTTATTTAGATCTTTAGTTGCAATACTACTGAGCAGCACAAGCAAGAGTCATATGCATCTTCATTGAATGCATGGCACTTTGTGGACAGTACATATGTATCAAATTTAATATATAATTTATTGTATTTTGTTCAATGTATATTTTACACTTTTAAGATGTAAAGTGCAATTGTGTTTGCAAGTTTCAATTTTACTTGGCTAAACAGAACCCAGAAAGAGGTACACCAGCATAACCAATGATGAGAAATGCTTTGAGTTACAGTTCAGTAACTTCCGGAGTAGTGTAGAATTCACAACCCTGGTCTAGATGGTGAATTGTTATTTAACAAAACTTTCTTTTCTAGAAATATTTTTTTCAATATTTCCTTATTCATTAACAGTGTTTATCTGTACCAAATAACTGTTCTGGCTGACTTCATTAAGAAATGTTTTAAGAAGGGATGCTGAAAAGTTCTCAGCCTGACCCACTTCCAAAAATCTTAGTATAATTTTATCACTTTAGCTTCAACGAGTGTTTTTTTGGTATGGTGAACTGAAAATTTGCAGGATTCTAGCTCTAATTTCTGAGTGTTTTTAGATCATTGCTAGAACCATGTAATCAAAATGTGGGTTTTTGTGCTAAACTTTGTGCCATCTGAAGTTCCTGTTCCTGCAGAAAAAAAAAACTCCAAAGGAAATCATGAGTGTATGATGCAAACACTGAGTGACAAGTGTCCATCATACTCAACTGTGAGGAGGTGGTGTGCCAACTTTCAGCATGGAGATTGAGACCGAAGATGCTGCAATGTCTCAGAGGCCTTCAACAGTAACATAATAGGTTTGGACAAACAACCTTTTCTTGATTTACTGATTCAATGTAAACAATAACCAAGCTAGCTTCAGAAGGAAAACATCAGTCACATAAACAGATTAAAGAAATACTTTATTAACTTTGCCAGAGCCATTAGAATAATTTCTAGTTTACAACACCCCCCCTTTTTTTTCTATCCTTGATTGTAGTCGAATGGCAAAAACTTTTCATTTGAAACAATGCAAAGGGTTGTTGTTTGCCCTGAAAGAAGAAAGCATGAAATCTTGAAACTCATTATCACATCTCATTTCAAACATATGCAATTGCAGTTCTCCAGAGGTACAATGGCAATGCTTTAATCCTTAGCGACACTATCCTTGTTCAGGCTTGCACTGATTCAATTATCACTAAGTCTGAATGGGTCTCTGTTCCTTCCAGTTGTGTGGGGATTGTTTCTTGTTGTTATTGCTGAGCTTGGAGAGGCTTAGCATATTTCCACTGAACAAGCAGAAAGCTGTGTGTTTTCATAATGTTTTCATTCAAATAGTTTAACTTGCAATATAAATCCCAGTGATGAGTCCTTAGGTGATACTTAATACTGTGTAATTCTGCTTAAATTTGTTTCAGGTCTGCCAGAAATATCATGGATGTGTCACCTTAGCTGCCTGCTCACTATTCGGAAACTAAATCTACTTTTCTCTTTAATAAACCATAACAAATTGTTATAATTTGTTTGAATTCAATCTGGTGTGTGTGTGTGTGTGTGTGTGTGTGTGTGTAAAATTTCACCAATTGTCACCTCTCTGATGGATGAGAATTTTGTTTAATTTAAAAAATAAAACATTCCCAAAATTTCTGCAAATCTGCACATATTTGGAATGGAAAGAGTGTAAGTTTGGAAAAACTTGAAACAAAAGAATTCATCCATCCAGGCCCAGGACTTGTAATGTCTGGAACTGAATCAGCCATGTTAGTACTAAATTTGGGTTGTTTTGTTCTTTTGTGCTTTCAAGTCATTTTGGACTTATGGCAACCCAAAAGCAAACCTATCACTGAGTTTTCTGAGGCTGAGAATGTGTGACTTATCCAAGGTAATGCAGTGGGTTTCCATGGTAGATTGGGGATTTGACCCCTGGTTTCCAGAGTCATAGTCCAACACTGAAACCACTAGACTATATTTTCTTTTTTTATGGATCTTCATCATTTATATCTACATGGCTAGCAAGTACAATATGCTTCCCTATATGTTGTAAATACCAGCCCCTATTAAATTTGGATAATCCAAGAAAGTTTCCTTTAATGTTTTTTTAGTATAAATTAGCAAATTTCTTCATTTTCAAGACAGAGCAAGCATGAGGTTTAAAAAACATGATGCTTGTGATAGGCTTCTTCATCCCTAATCCCTCCCTTCCTTAAATATTTATATATTTTGGGCAAGATGGGGAAATGTAAAATGACCATCAAGTTGTGATGTAGCAAGAGATGTCTCCTGGATAAGAACTATTTTTAAAAAATACAATAATTACCATGGCAACTTAAGGTTAACATTGTGAGTGAAGTATCAGCTTTAGTATGCAACTGTTTACTACTACTACTACCAATACTACTATTTATTTCTTACCTACTTCTCCCCAAGGCTCAAAGTGTTAGATTAAAATACATAAAACCATTTAAACACATCGGTTAAAACACTTAAACATAGGACACATTAAAGTTACCCAAACATAAAATTAAAACTATATCAATCTAAAATTCATAGTCTGACAGTCTAAAGGACTGCATGCAGAAACTGGACAGCTCTTGGATAAAGGCACATATGGACAAAATGATGGAGGAAACCAGCCAATTAAATGACAAAGCAAATATTGTCTTGTTGACTTATCAAGTGAATGTTGCTAGTTTCAGCTCATTGATTCGTGAATGGCATTTTTGCTTTGAGATGTGAACTAATGTAATCTCCTAGTGGAACTCTGAACAAAGAATACCACATTTGTTCACTGTTCATCTAATGAAATAGGCTCTTGACATAATAAAACCATTAGGTTTAAAGTCTTGTCAAAAGTTACATTTCTGACTGTTATACAGAACAACACAGCTATTCTTTTGAATTTTTATAAAACGTGGCCTTTCAAAAAGCAGGTTTCTTGTAAATATCCTCTGGCTATAAGATGCCAAGGCTTCTAGTTTGTCAGTCAATTTGGCTTTATTTCTCAGAGACATGGGCAATTACTTGAAGCTATGTCAAAACTTTGCTATAAAATGAAATTCATCTCATATTCTCATTGTGCTTTTAAAAAGTGTTCTTCTCAGTAACTAGAAGAGTTACTGATATGAGCTCAGCTTGTGTGTATGTACATAGCCACTGTAAAGTTGTAGAGGTCAAGCAAATGTTTTCCATCATATTGGAAATGTCCTGCATCTTTTATTTTGACCGTGGCCCAGGACCACAAAGATGATATCTTGAACTGCTGCCAATTTTGCTTAAAACATCATTTCACTTTAATTTTAGCCTCCTGCTCAAAGAACTCTCAAGAGGAATTTCATGAGGAGGAAACTGCACTTATGTACAATAAGGCCAATAAATGCTTTTCAGGCAGGTAGAAGTTGCATCTTAACTTTATATAAGGCAAATTCCACAGGAGGGTGGACAAAATATCCTACGAAATTTGAAAGACCCAAACGGTATCAGTAAGAATAGTAAATTGTCATGTGAAATGCTACACAATTGCTTGAATATCAAATCTCAACCCTGTTCTTGTCTTTCTTTTACTTTCTAAAAGGAAATTAGATACTCTGGGTCTACTCAGAGAGCAGTTCTGTGGTACAGAAAAGAGTATGTTCCAGCATACTCCTGTTCAGTAAAGAGCTTCCACCATTACTCCCAGATTTAAGCAGCAACCACATCATCCTCACCCTCACCATCATCATCATTATCATCATCATTTTTAATCTGCATCTCCTCATGGACTGAGGCAGGGAACAAAAACAGATTAACAAATACACGTCATCTGTTAAAAACACACATCAATTTAAAAGGACAAATAAGACACATGTACATATTTTAAAAATTCACATTTAATGTTCATCATTTAAATTTTACAATTTAATAATAATCTGGATAAGTCTGCCAGATGAGACAGGTATTTAATGTTGCCTTAAATTTGGACAGCTTATTCAGCTGTTGAATCACTCCTAGCATGTCGTTCCACACTCTAGGGACAGCTGAAGAAAAAGTCCTCTGGCTGAGTTTCCAACCTAGTCCTGCTGACTGGAGTAAATATTTACCCACCCCCCAGAACCTGAATGTATGGGGTAGATCATATGGCCATTGGCTCCCCCACAAAATGGAATTTCAGTGGTGCCAGTATAGGTCTCAATAAGGTGTAGGAGGTCCAATATAGAGGTTACTCTCCCCAACTCCAAACATACTCGAGGTCTTGTAGCTGATAAATGAAAGAGAGCAAGTGACTGGAGAGGGTTTGAGAGGTGTGTTTCTGCCCTTGAAACCCTTTATATTATAACAAATATGCTAATCCTCCAAAACGTTGGGGGAAAAGATGGATTTTTTTTACTTTAAATGGTGCAGTGGGTGAATTGCCTCTGCTGGGAGCTTTCAGGAGAGGCAAGTCCACTGTTTTGTGGGCAGAGTCTAGAGGACTGAATACCTTTGGTGACAACATTTGAGCTCATTACTACATGTTACCCACACTTGATTTAAATGATCACAATCACCTTCTGTGACAAAGGAAAGAGAAGAGATACCCTGTCTTCTTCCCTATCTAGTTTCTGGGATCCATTTTGTTTGCATAGCAACAAAAGTGAGAAAATATCATTTGATAACCCATTGATCTTTGGCTAGATCCTGGTTCTTTATTTATCATAGTGCTGGATGCAATTATAGCATCAGTTCAGGCAACTTTGAGATGAAACTTGGATCTTTATCATCTTGCCATTTTTCTGTTGTATTTATAACCACTTGGATTTTAGCCACAATTGAAGTTGCATTGACAAGCAGTTCTACTGTTCTGTACACAAGATATTCAGATTTATAGCCCAATCCATCCTAAGGGCTTGAGAGATCATGAATTTCATTGAAACTGGCACTTAGCATTATCCACAATGCATTTGGCATGGTACAGAGAAGTAGCTTATTTGCAAATCTATGGAAATGAGTGATAGAAAAGACTACTAGGTCAGCATCTCCTCACCAGCTTAGGGGTTTCTCCATTTGTGTTCAACCTAAGGCATACACATACACATATTCAGCATATATACAAAGATGCATCTCATTAAGCCTCAAGACTTCTGTCAGTGCTCCTGATAGTTACATCTAGAAATGTTTAGGATAATAAGTAACGGACACTGTGGTGACTTTCAAATTGCACATGTTGATTAATAAATGAATGATGGAGTCACAGGGATTTCTGTATTTAATAATGTGACCTAAATAGAATCCCACTAGCCAGTTTGTGTTGTTTTTTAAGCTGGGGTGGTTGCAAACATCTTTCTGTAATTTTAAAAGAAGGATAAATACTTGAAAAGGTAGAATTCAAAGACATGTTAGTCTGAAAAATCAGTATGCAAAGAAATGGATTATCTAGATTCACTTCAATCTGGCTTCAGGCCTGGCTATGGCACAGAGACGGCTTTGGTCGCCTTGGTGGATGACCTTCTCAGGGAACTGGACAGGGGGAGTGTGTCCCTGTTGGTCCTGTTAGATCTCTCAGCAGCTTTCAAAACCATCACCCATGGTATCCTTCTGAGCCACTTCTCCAGGATGGGGCTTGGGGGCACTGTTATGCATTGGTTCTGGTCTTTCTTGGAGGGGGGGACCCAGAAGGTGGTGCTGGGGGACTCTTGTTCGACTTCTTGGCTGCTGGCCTGTGGGGTCCCACAGGTTTCTGTTTTGTCCCCCATGTTGTTTAACTTCTACATGAAACCGCTGGGAGAAGTCATCTGGAGTTTTGGGGCGTGGTGTCATCAGTATGCAGATGACACCCAGCTCTATCTCTCCTTCCCATCTGATTCCAAAAACCCTGTCTCTGTGCTGAACCAGTGTCTGCTGTCAGTAATGGACTGGATGGGGGCAAACAAATTGATGCTTAATCCAGACAAAACAGAGATGCTCCTGGCCAGTCGTAAGGCAGATCAGGGAATTGGGGCTATGCCTGAACTGGAGGGGGTTACACTCCCCCTGAAATCTCAGGCTTGCAGCTTGGGTGTGCTCCTGGACACCACTCTGAGCCTGGATGCCCAGGTTTCAGCAGTGGCCAGGAGTGCATTTGAACAATTAAAACTTGCGTGCCAGCTGCACTTGTTCTTTGAAATGTCAGATCTGGCTACAGTGACACATACTTTGGTTACATCCTGTTTGGACTACTGTAACACGCTCTACGTGGGGCTGCCTTTGGAAACTGTTCGGAAACTTCAGTGAGTCCAAAATGCTGCAGATAGTATGCTGACCAGAGCCAGTTACAGAGAGTGTATAACTCCTGTATTGAAACAGCTTCACTGGCTACCGGTTCATTTCTGAGCACAATTCAAAGTGCTGGTCATGACCTATAAAGCCCTACACAGCTTAGGTCTAGACTATTTGAGAGACCGTATCTCTCCATATGAACCACCTAGAGCCCTAAGATCCTCAGGAGAAGGCGTTCTCTCGGTCCCACCTCCATCTCATGCTCGCCTCATGAGGACATGAGAGAGAGCCTTCTCAGTGGCTGCTCCCACCCTCTGGAACTCCCTTCCACGGGAGACTAGGTTGGCTCCCTCACTGCTGGCCTTTTGTAGGCAGGCAAAGACATTTTTGTTCAAACTGGCCTTTTGAGATCTGGCAGGCTTGGTTTTATTGGGGGATGAGAGGGATGGTTTGGGATTGTTAATTTTAACTTTGTATGTTTTAAATTTTATATTTGTAATTGTTATATTTTTACAATTTTAATTGTACAGTTTTAACTGTTGTGTTTTATGTATGTTAGCTGCCTTGGGTCCCACTTTGGGAGAAAGGCGGGATACAAATAAAATAAATAAATAAAAATAAAAATAAGCACATGCATTATCTTCAATGTGAACATGCACATTCAAGACTAGGAAAGCCATGCATTGTTTGTAGGCGGGACGGAGAAGTGATTTTGTGAAATATGAAAGATGACTTCATGCCTGTCTTCATCAATCTGACAGCTGTGCTGTCCAAAGGCACCACTAGGATGGCTCCAAAATGACAATTTCACTCACATCAAAAGCCATTTCACTCACTTCAAAAAGCATTCTTTCTCTTTGTTTATTTTGTGGTGAAATACATAAGAATGTCATACAAAAAACACTAACAACAAAAATGATTGTTTGTTTGAGCAGAAGAGCCAAATGTTTAAATGGTGCCCCATGCCATATTTGAGGATGGTAGGAGAGTGGCAGTATGGTGCAGTGGTTTGAGCATTGGACTACAACTCTGTATACTAGAGTTCGAATCTGCATTCAGCCATAGAAACCCACTGGATGACCTTGGATAAATATACTCTCTTGGCTTCTTGGCAAACCTCCTCTGAACAAATCCTGCCAAGAAAAAGCCTTAAGGTCATCATCATAAATTGGAAACAACTTGAAGGCATACAAAAATAACAATAAAGTGGAAATGAACAATAGAATCTAGTGCTTGTAGTTCAGTGGAACTGACTTCAAAGCAAACATGCTGAAAGATGAGTGAAATAAATAGAAAAATGCTATGTCTTTGTGTGTGATATAGCAAAGCGATTTCAGCTAGAATTACTGTGTGAAATTCATGAATTTTTAATTACACCACAGTTACTTGCTAGCTCTATTGCATGAACTTGTATTTGTGTGTGTGTTTAAACTATCCAGGCCGTCTGAATAGATATTCCCTGTTGTTTTGCTGTTTTAAGAATTTGAAGCTGGAATTACATTTTTCAGATTCATGATTTGAAGTAGCATGTTAAATTTTAGCAGGATTTTTATTCCATAACTCCTTTTCACTTTAAAATATTACAATGGGATTAGACATCATAAGTTCTGGGGGTGGGGGGAGAAGATAGCTGGATTAGTGACAAACCTGTTATTTATGTTGTATTAATTAATTAATGAATTAATTATGTTGTAACTGCCCTCAAATCAGCCTTAACTCATAGTGACCCTGTGATTGACACACCTCCAACTGCCCTGCTCAACTGCCTTGCTCAAAACCTGAAGGCTCAGGACCATGACCTCCTTGATTGAGTTTATCCATCTAGAATGTGGTCTTCCTCTCTTTCTACTGCTCCTCCACCTTTCCTAGAATTATTGCCTTTTACAATGAGTCCTGCCTTCTCATGATATGACCAAAGTATGACAACTTCAGTTTGATCATCTTGGGCCCGGTACATACTGGCAGGAAGCGGCATCCTGGCAACAATTCTAGGGTTAGGTAGCGTGCACCAACCGCATGCTCCCTAACCCTTGAATGCTTGCAAGTGTAAGCAATGGAACTCACAGATATGCACAGCAATGCAGCTCCATAGTCTGAATAACAAACTCAGAATGTGTGAGTGAGATGGTTTACATCACTGCACTATTTTTTTTAAGATGTCTGAATGATCCCTTAATGTTCAGCAGCAAACCTGCCTTGGCACTTTCCTCTCTTACTTTCTTTAATAATTTTCAAGACTTTGATGTTTTCTGCTAGTATTATGGTGCTGGCTGCATATTTTAGATTATTGATATTTTCTCCTTCAATCCTCAGTCCTCTTTCCTCCATGTCTAAACCTGCTCTGTGCATTATATTTTCTGCAAATATGCTGAATAGATAAGAGTGATAGAATGCAGCCTTGTCTGATTCCCTTTCTAATTGGGAGCCATTCTCTTTCTCCATATTCTTCTCTCACAGTAGCCTCTTGTCCTGAGTACAATTTATGGATCAAGACAAGCAAGTGCAATAGTACATTAATATCTTTAAGATCACTCCATAGTTGTTCATGATCTATACAACCAAAGGCTTTGCTGTACTTTATTTAACACATGTTGATTTTCTTCTGGAATTCCCTGCTGTGTTCCATTATCCACTGCATGTTTGCAATGCTATTCCTAGTGCTTCTTCCTTTTCTGAATCCAGCGTGCACCTATGGTGTAAATTTTAAGCATGACTTTGCTTGCTTGGGGGATTAATGCACTGGACCTGTAGTTGCTTTTGTGTCTCCTTTCTTTTTAGAAATGGGAATGTATATTGATTGTTTCCAATCTGTTGGCCATTCTTTTGCCTTACATGCTCATGTGCTGAGGCTCATTTCCTAGTACTCAATACACACAACACAAAGATAGCAGAGGTCAGACACATGATGCCAGACAATTGCTTAAAGTATGCCTCCATGCTCCTTCTTCAGCACTGTAAGACATGAGAAGCATGGAGATACAGATGGCCCATGGTCTGCACCCTTCATCCCACCACAATGGAATGAGCCTTCCTAACCATTCCTATCTTCAGCTGTCAGTGTAAATAACTGATGAATAGGGCTAAGGTTTGCATTTCTAATCCCTTCCAAGTTGGTAAGAAAGCTTTGGAGAGGGTCAAGACTGGATTTGCTCTACTTCAGAGGAGACTTGTTTTGAACTGGACATCATCCAGTTCTCTCTGGAACAGTTTTGGTCATTGTAGGATGTGTCTGAATAACTGTATTACATTCATATTCTAAGTTAATAAAGGATAACTCTATTCATTTTTTGTTATAACCATAACTTTTTAGTCACTTTCATAGTTGGCTTGGAGTGTGTGCAAAAAAGCCCAAAGAGTGGTGGTGTTTACTTTAAAAACAGCTGTATAAACAGTAGTTGGATGCTAGCAGCCATTCTTCCATTGATGAACTGGTTAACTCATGTAATATGACAGAAAGCTCTTGTCTCTGTTCAAGGCACAGAGAAGAGTGGTGGCTGGTACACTTTGGCAAGAAGAGATAAAGAAATGTTCCTGTCACTCCCCTTTCACATTTTGTACTGACAGTTGTATTTTAAGATCTGTATGAGTGGCTTTCCACATTAAGATGAAGTGAATTGGAAATGAAAGTTATATCAACCTAGGATTTTCCAGCCTCTTCCACTCAAAAGATGCGCAAACCTTTCTCAGTACTGGGAGTCATCAACCTCAAGGGGGGAAAGTGTGAACATTTTATTTTGGATGAGATGGATATTCAGGGAAATGAATGTGTGAGGCACTTATACACCTTGGCTCCTAGGCATACATACCTACGAAATGGCTTGGTTCTTGAGAAGGGAAAGGAACTGCTTTGTTGTTGTTCTGTGCCTTCACGTTGTTTCCAATTCATGGAAACCCTAAGGTGAACCTATCACAGGTTTTTCTGGGGCTGAGAATATGTGACTCACCCAACATCATTCAATGGGTTTCCATGGCTGAGCAAGGATTCAGACCTTGGTCTCCAGAGTTGTAGTCCAACAGTCAATTCACTACACCATGCTTCCTCTCAATGCTAACTGCTTTCCATCTGTTAAATAGCTGTTCTTGAACCCTCATCTTAACAGGGATATCAAACTAGCTAACTTCCCCACCAACCCCCCCCAAAAAACCAATTAATTAATTCTAATTAATAAAAATTCTAATTAATTAAAATTTAAAGTAATTTAATTTGACTAATTTATAATCAATTAAATTAATTAACTGCTAAATAATTCCAGTCTAACTGAAATCAAAGAAATTAGCTAGAGCACCTCTCTCTTATGCCCCAAATCCCCTAAAGAGATCTAGCTGAAATCCTGTGTTAAAATTTCTAGACCAAAATCTAAAGTCGTGCTGGTGCTGCAGTCAGAATGCACAACACTTTCTTTTCCTCTTGTTCCCCACTACATCCATTAGTCTCAACTAAAAACTGGAAGGTTTTCAGGGTACATGGAGTGAGGGAAGATGGCTTCCTCCCAATTCTGCAGATGGAAGGATCTCTGATAGTGGCTATCCCCTTCCCCCATGGAATTAAACCCTTAGTTTTATTTTGCAGCTATATTAATTCATTAATTAATCACCCAGGGGAACTAGTCAGTGCTTTCAGCTGTATTTCGAATTCCTTTCATTTAACAGCAACTTCTGTTTTCCAAGGCTTCAGCTTCAAAGTAGCACATAACTCTAAAACATATTTTTGGAAGGCTGAAATCAGCAGTTGACAGTAAAGTCAATCTTCCAGATTTATTTAAATGCATCCATATGGTAAATCAGACATTTTGCTGGGGAAAGCATCAAAGAGGAACGAAACTGTGAACATTCTCTTTTTCCCAAGTTAAATCTCATCTACTGCCCTCACATAATGAGGTGAAAAACCCAAAGTGGAGATTTTCCAGGGTCCCTCAAATTGCTTTTTTACTATCAAGACCTAAAATTAGACCACTGAAAGTTGTGAGCTACCAATAGTTCAGTGCATAAGTGAAGTTCCCTCCAAGTTAATTATAATGTGCTCTGAATGCTAATGTATAATGTGGGAGGCCATTTGCCACTTAACAGAAATGCTGAGAAGACTGAACATAGGGAAGAAAAGAAATTGTGTTATTATTTGCTTCTCTACATCTGTTAGAATGTTGTTTAATTGCAATTCTATTTGAACTTTGGAAAATGTATTTTCCCCCCAGAAGCAACAGTGGATAAAGTGCAGTTCATTTACAGGAGGGGTGGCTAACCTGTGATCTCTCAGAGTGAATCTACAGTGTAGAAAAAATATAATTTGACAACACTTAAACTTTCATGGGTCCATCCTACAGAATCTTGGGATTTGTACTTTTGTCAAATACCTGTACATTTTGGCAGGGAAGGCTAAAGATCCTGCAAAACGACAAATCCAAGAATTCTGTAGGATGGAGCTATAGCACTATAGCTATAGTGTTAAATTGCATTATTTCTATAGTGTAGATGCACCCTCAGATGTAATTGGATTGTAGTTCACATCATCCTTCACCATTCCATCTGCAACTGGTTCCCATTCCTGATTTATAGCACAGTAGATCTGTGGCACTTACTCTCAGATCAATGCACTTGTACTGCAGTCTTAATCCCAGATAGGGAAGTGTATGATTCTTCAGTGATCCAGGTATACTGCACAAGAGTATTCAGGATAAAATATATTATTTTTGTTATTGTTATTCAAGGTTTTTAAAAAGTTTAATAATGGCTTTTTAAAAAATGATTTAAACTGATGTTTGGATAGCCCTGTGTCCAAATGGACATAAGACCTCTATCCAGAGGACTGTGAGAAGACAGTCCTCTGTTAGAATGCAATCTCTTTTTGAAGAACTTGCTAAATCAGGTTTAAAGAGAAAAATAGACAAGAAGAGAGAGCAGAGCAGTTAGCACCTGAACAGTTAGCACCATTAGCAGTGTGCACTTGGAAAGCAGATTGAGCAGCACAATTTTGACTACTATGGTGATATTATTATATTTCTATGGAGTTTATCATACGGGGGGGATTGGGACTTTAAATAGTGATTAACCTGAGAAAATCACACAATTGACATTAAAATGGGATTAACACAAGAGCCATTATCCTCTGAATAACCAGGGAATAGTTAGGCAAAAAGTCATTCACAGGAAAATTCCATGAATGATTTGCTGCTCTTTCTTGCCTGGTTATTCACAGGTTAATGGCACTTTAATCATGTTTCACCTTGACATTGTGTGAAAAACATTAGCACAATTGCACAATAATAATGGGTTATTCACAGGATAATATCACTTTGAACATGACGTTGTGTGAAAACTATTAGCGCAATTGTGTGATAATAACAGGTTAATCACCATTTATACTTCCAATTGTCTCCCATGTGATAAACTCCTGTATCAAGACTAGTCCTTTAGAACCTGTAATTTGGGCTAACACAGCAACCTTCATAATCTATTCTTCTGTCATTGGTAGTTTACCGGAAAGGGTTGTGATACAATCCTATTGAAAAACAACATTTAAAGCTACTTTAAGATAATGTCATATTGTAAGGTTGAGTGTTTTTGCTGCTTTAATCCATTTTCATCTACACTTGTCTGTGTACATCTCTTCCTTGATACATAACAGCAGTGTTAAAATCTCCCTCTGACTTTCAAAATGAACCAAAGTCCCATGATTCCAGCACTAAGGCATGGAATGATTAAAAAAACAAACCAATTTAAGTGATTGGGCAATCTGTGGTTTATCTATTAAAAGGAAACAAGAAGCCCTGGTAAAGGATGTGTATAATGAGAATTACCACCATAAATTATTCTTCTGAGCATCATTAGTCTTTCTGTGATTCCAAAGAGAGTTTCAATCTGACTTGCATTTTCACATTACTAAGAGGCCTGTGATTTGGATGGTAGACGACAGTGTGTTTGATGGGATCAGAAGCTAGCAATCTGAACCATGTAATGAAGTGAGACCTGAATAAAATGCAGTATATTACTCAGTGTGGAGACTTGCTCTTCCAAGCAAGACAGCCTGCCATTGGTATAACAGATTCTTTATGGAAGGCTCTTATCAACACACGCATCTACACTTCAGCAGTAAAGCAAAATTGGATAATGCACTTCTACTTTGAAATGTCCTCACTCAAAAAAGGTTATTTATTCAAAGCTGCATCTCAACTTTATGAATTATCCATTTGAGTTTTTTATTATTATTTTTTAAAAAGCTAGTCATCATATTTCTATTTTTGCTTTTATTTTCAACTTGGCAGTATCATATTTCATATGGAAGAAGTTTATGGGAAAATACGAAGCAAAGAGTATAGACCAAAATAGTAGGAAAGGCTGAGTAGGGTGGAGGTAGAGGAATTAACTCTGTCGATCAATGGTATAGCTAACTTTCTTACTGGAATATTTGATGCTCTTTAACATTCTCCTGGTGAACAGAGACAGAAGGGAGGGCAAGAACTGAATGAAAGTGAGTTTACATGTCTTTAAACTAGGTTTTGATAATTGCATATTGCAAGAGACCCAGAGCATAGAAACACATGCAGACCATCTGTGTCTCTTCAGGCAAGAACTAGGTTTGAAAGTATTAAATGTGATCATATCATATAATTTTGAGAGAGAGAGAGAGAGAGAGCAAGTTGCAAATAGCAACAAATAACTGATCACACATCTAAAATAAATAAGGGAAATTATCCACTTGAATGGTGAAACTGGAACCAACAAATTAAGGGCTGCAGCTGAATGGGAAAGCTTATGGTTGGCCTACAAAGGGTGCCATATTCAGTTCTGGCACTTCTATTTAGAGCTGGGGGATACTTCTGTCTGAAGGCATGGAGAAGCAGTGAATTTACAACCATGAGTTACAACAACTCATAACTACTAAGAAACTGCTATTGCAGTAGCAGAGCACATGGTTTGCACATGGAAGGTCTTGGGTTTAATTAAAAATTGTTTTGTTTTCACCACAGCAAGGCCACAGACTTGGTTTAGAGAAGGGCCACCACTCCAGGATGCTTCCAAGAGTGGCGTATCTCTCTCCCACAAATACACTGACCCCTCTCTCCAAACAAAGTCACATGGGGAAGATCTGGGGATTTCAAAAACTGGTGCAGGTAGTCTATAGACCACATGTTGTTTTAGTTCTGGTGCAGTCAATTGTACACCAGTAGTCTGACTTCATGTAAACAATATTGCTATATTAAATAAGGGCAACCAAGTTAGAAACAGCATAAAAATAAATGGAAGGAGAACAATGGGAATTAAAAAAACATACATATGGGAGAAGCATCCAACATACTTCACCCAGATTTTTTAAAAAACATATATCATCTATCCATCTGCTCTAAGTATTCCCCAGAACTAGAACTTCTAACAGTACAATTATCATATACCATCTTTTCTGATAGTCAAATGATTACCTACTAAAATAACTCTCCCTTGCATTAGCTCCTACTATCATTTATATTCCTGGAGTGTTTCCCTGAATTTATTAGATGAGATGTTGTTATTGTGAAATTATAAATCATGTTAAAAGCAGATGCTTTATAAAACTTGCTTTTCCTCAATAAGAGAAACCGTTGTCATTTGAGAATGGAATATGATAAATCTCACTGTACATATTTTAATTCAGTGCAATGAGGCAAGTCAATATTGTTCTTCATTCTCAAAGGAAAGGAGCTTGCTCCAGTTCCGTTAACTTCTAAGACTTACTACAAATCTTTTTTTGCAGCGACCCAAGATAGCTCTCACTATTGCTTTCCCATGGATGATTTGTGCCACATAAACATGTCCCATATCCTAAATGTTCCTATTATGCAATACTGCGCTGTTTAATGCACCAAACCCATTTCTCTTGTACATTGTACTATTGATTTATCTCTTGCTACTCGTTAAGATTTTTATTATTCACCAGACTGTTTGACATCATAATTCTTATGATCTATTGCAAAAAGCCCTTTCTCTTAAATGAATCAACAATAAGCAAGAAAGTGTGGTATGTTATTTGAGGACTGTTTCCCCACTATATACATACCATGTTTTGGTACTTGTTTGGGGGAAAGAGGCTGCAAGATTGTTTTCCCATTCAGAACGATGGCCGGAAGCATTATTCAATTTGTCTTTGTAACACTGTCATATAGTTAAATATGACTGACTGCAAGAGAGGCCTACATAATATCTGAATGGCTGGATTTCTGGAAGAATTTGGCATTTATAAAACTTGCAGTGTGAAAAGGTGAAGGCTGGGAGATATTTATGAAAATTCCTCCCTTTCCTTCCACACATACCTCACAGTTTTTGTGGGTGAAAAGTCAGTGCAGCTCTACTTGTCCACATAAATGTTCTTTAGATTTTAGTTGATTTGTTTATTCTTGTCTTCCTTCCAGAGTGAGACCCAAGGTGGCTTACAAAGAAACAGAATCAATACACTCAAAACACTCAAAACATGAAATGAATAAAAATGTAACATACACTTTAAAATCACATCACTATAGCTTTTAAACATATTTATCATTTGGACAGAGCAGCGGAGAAGGAGGAGGAGGAGGAGGAGGAGGTGGTATGGCACTTTCCTCATAGTCTATTTGTGCATCTGGAAATAGCTGTAAAAGCTTCTAATATTTGCCTGTAAACACTGATAAATGATTGCTAACAACAAGGCTTGTAGATTCTTTTTGTACAATATTGCCAAAATCCGACCATATCTCTCCGCCTCTACTGCCAAGATCCTGGTCCATGCCCTAGTGATCTCATGACTTGATTACTGTAATGTCCTCCTGGCTGGGCTTCCTTTTTCTCACCTCCGTCCTTTAATCTCTGTCCAGCATTCAGCTGCACGCATTATCACTTCCACCCACCGCTCTGACCACATCTCTCCTGTGTTGGCATCCCTTCACTGGCTCCCCCCTCCCTTTCCGCATTCAGTATAAGCTCCTGCTGTCAACATTCAAAGCCCTCCATGGGCTGGCCTCTCCTTACTTGTCAGACCTTCTTTCTCCTCACTTTCCCACTCCGTTGTTCCCTCCGTTCTGGTAGTCAAGGGTTCCTGTCCCAGCCCAGGATTTCCTCTGCCCCATCCCGGATTCGCCCCTTTTCACTCCTGCTGCCGGGCGGTTTGGCTTCCTTGATTGTCTTCTAAAGCCAAAGCCTCTTGCTGGAGCTGTCAAACGGCAGAGCTAGGACCAGGCTGAGGCTCAGGTTCAGGCTGGCACTCCAGCTCAGCCACAGAATTCCCCTCCTCAGTCCTCAGCCAGGCTGGGCTGACATTACTGCACAAGTGGTTAACCTTCCCAGAGATGAGAGTACTCTGTTTTTCAGTAGCAAGAAGATGATGACCATAGTGTCCGAGAAACTATAAGAGTTTCGCGCCGTTGGCACCACCGAATAAGTTGTTTACAACAATGAAAATATTACTGAAAAGTCCGTTAGACATAATTCATTGTATACTGAGTACTGTTCCATTTTCTATTCTGTTTGCATAATTATTTTTCTGGTTGTTTAAAATGTTTGTTTAGGTTGCTATATATGTCCATATGCTCTCTTGTCCTTAACACGTTTCTCCTTCTAAAAAAAGTTCCTTAATACTCACTTATTTTATATTTGTACAATAGTATTGTATAGTATGGACATTTTAGGACACTACAGGAATCCTTACATGGGAATCTAATGGCACTCCTAGGGATGGTATTTTCTGTTTTAATGCCCTGAGATCCCATTTAACTAACCACCCTCAGCCATGAAAGTGTTTGTCCAAGGCTGCAAACACACCAGGATATTGCTGGGAATTTCTTCTGGCATTTCCTTGCAGGATACTGTCTTTTCTTCCCACTTCCCATGTGAAAGAGGGCAGTGTGAGAGTAAAGAGTACTTTTAAAGGAAGGCTTTTCTCTTAGGTGTGGTTACAGACAGGCAGCTCTGTTTGTCATCTTTTTTTCCGATTGTCGGTGCTGCAGCAGCCACAATGCACGGGCAACGGACACCTGCCAAAAATAAGCCCGCTTTAAGGGCTTCTTTTTTGCAGTGCCATAACGAGAGAAGAAATGGCGCCGCCATGAATTCACTTCCTGGAAAGATATACGGCGCTGCATGGCGTCCGTGTATCATCTGGCTCCCCCCATATGGGCAGAAAGGCTATCAGTGTTGAAGAAGTAGTTTATGAGTTAATCATTTCAGCCAAATCAAGGGGGAAAAAAATCAAAAATCCTAACATGATGGCTAGTACTTTCTCCCAAGCTTACTCATTGATCTGATGGGATTTGTTGTCCTTATATCACGGGACGCTGGGAGCTGGACTCCTATCCCGCTTTGGACTAGTCCCTTTCTTGATGTTCCTTGTTTCACTACTTCATGACCTGTTAGGGACGACCCAAAGACAAAAGCCTTTGGTCTTTTATAACCTCTTCTCAGAATCATCTCAAAGGTTTGTGCTTCTGCCCAGAAATCTTCTCATGACAATTGCTATCTTGTTACCTATAACATTGAGCTTCAAGCACACAGCCCAAAAGGTTTTCATTGGACTGCACTGCTGCCATCATGTTGGGAACTGCAACAACCACAAGTGCTGATTTGGGCCACCATTGTGGTCCTGAACAAGGCCACTGAAAGGAGCAGGCTTTTTCTGATTCTTTTTGGCATGGCTCTTCTGGATTGGGGTGAGCTTGGCATGGCTTCCATCCATGTTCAAGGTGTGCATTGTTAAACACCATGCCCAATGTGGCCCATTGTAGCCCTTTTAGCCCCCTTGTTTGAGGTCCTAGCTCTATTAAAATTTAACTGTACCTCCTCCTACATTAACACTTTGTTTCTGGGTAGATGGTCTGATAATGGGGGGTTTCAGTATCACAAAGGAATTTATAATCCAGTCCAGACAATTTTTATAAATGGAACAGGAAAAGGAATGCCATCTTGCTTTGGATGAAGCACCAAAATGAATTGGCTCTACCAAATTAAATCAGCTTCTCATTACAGTTGGCCTTCTGTTTGGACTTAATTCTTTAATCCCTGGATTCAACCATCCTGTTTTGAAATACTAAAAAAATATCAATAAAAATTTAAACTCCAAAAGGAAACCTCAATTTTGCCATTTTTATAAGAGATGAGCATCCATGGATTTTGTATCTACAGGAGGTCCTGGAGCAAGCTCTAGTAGATTCAAGAGCCCACTGTACCATATTATAAATGTTTAATGTATTATCTGACTGTATTAATGTGGTATCACATGAGATCTTATGATATAGGGCAGGGAATTAGATGATAAGATGATAGATAGATAGATTGATAGATAGATAGATAGATAGATTAGATAGATAGATAGATGTTTTCTAGATTTCTGTTCCTGAATGTTTATGAGTAACTGCATAAAAAATGTTTAATCATGATTGTAAATTTTAGGGGAGGGAGCGAGGAGAGAGAAGGAAAGAAAGAAAGAAAAGGAAGGCAGAAGAGCAATGACAGACTGAGTTGTAATTTTCTGCATTCCTTTCTAGGTCACTAAATTTCAGGACAATCCTCAAAGTCTATTTCAGTTGTTGTAAATATTATTTCCTAGAAAGGATCTTATCCAAATAGAATTTATGCTACATTTGTTTGTATAGTGAAGTCTATTTTGGTAAAAGCATATTTTCTTGTTTATACAAACTAACAGCATCAGCAGTAGAAGGAAAGGCAGCAGAATTTGCTGACTATGTAGAAAAACCGAATGGAACAAGTCAAAAAGCTATGTATGAAACTGTAAGAGTTTGTTACGTAACAAAGTTGACCCTTAGGGAAAACTCTGAAAGGAAGCAACATAATGTTAGCTGGGCTTTCCCACTCCTAAACATAGCAAGTTTTATATATCAGACATTTTAGTTGATAAGTTTCCCCCCCAATAACATTGTACATGTATTGTATTTTACTACATTACTAAGTAAAGATGTAGTCTTTTACTAGTATATTTTACTAAAGTTAGGATTGTCCTGCCCACCGTATTCCCATTTCTATGTAAAGTTGTAGAATTGTTAGAAAGCTGATAGGCCGAAAATGAAATCATTTGAGTGTGGCTGGGAGAGAGTTCTGAGGATACCATAGACTGCTAAAAAGACCTAGAAGCTAAGATAACTAAACTGAATTGTCATGTTTTGGCATATCAGAGGAAGAAAGGACTCACTAGAAAAAAGACACGGCGATAAGGTGGAGGACAATAGAAAAGAAGAAGCTGCATCCAAATAGATAAAGCTCAGCAGATAAACCACAGCAATGAACCTGCGGATGAGCAGGACGGTTGTGATGGGTGACTTGGAGGAATCTCATTCTAAGGTTACCGGTGAAGGCCAGTAGCCACAACAAAAGCCTATTTTAAAGACGTTTACAGAGAAGTTTTGTTGTAGTTGTTAATTGCCCCTTAAGTCAACCTCACTCATTGTGACTTTGTGGGTGATACATCTCCAAGTCCCCTGTCCTCTCCACGTCAGCTTAGGTCCTGCAAATTCATAACTTGTGACAACCCTAATTGGGTCTATCCATCTAATTGTTAGTGTTCCTCTTTTTATACTTTCCTTCCACCTTTTCCTAGCATTATTATTTATAAATAAGATTTTTTAATAAGTTACAGTATGTCTTCACATGTTGTGGCCCAAGTACGAGAGCCTCAATACTTGGGCAAGTCACATACTCTCCTCCTAAGGGAGGCCTGGCAAACCTCCTCTAACCAAATCTTGCCAAACAAACACAGCTAGGTATGCTATAGGGCCACCATAAACTGGAAATGACTTAAGGTCACATAACAGCAAATATATTATTATTATTATTATTATTATTATTATTATTATTATTTTATTATTACCATTGTTTATTGTGCATTGATCCCATGTCTGCTGTTCTAGAGGCTAGGATACGGGAGCAATGGATTCAAACGCAGGAACAGAGATTCCACCTCAACGAGAGGAAGAACCTCCTGACTGTAAGAGATGTATGACAGGGAAACAGTTCCTCGACTGTGGTGGAGGCCCCATCTGTTGGAGTGCTTTTTGTATTTCCTGCAAGGCAGAGGGTGGAAGGATGGCCCTCTTAAGACTCTATGCGGCTTTACAGACTGCCAAAATTAAGCTGCTTTAGGGTCTCTTTGGAGGTATGCTATTTAAACGTGCATGTGGTCCTAAAGTCCGGATGGTCGCCGCCAAAGCACATCCATTCTAAGCACTGGAGGGCAGCTTTGGTGCAGCTTCCGGTTCTTAGGGTGCATGCATCATTTAAACAGCCCACCAACCTCCAAAGAGACCCGAAGCGCAGCTTTATTTTGGCAGTCTGTACAGGCCTATGATTCTATAATTGAGTAATTTTTAAGTTTTTCTCTCGCCTGCCTGCCTGCCTGCCTGCCTTCTTCCCTTTTCTTTCTGTGTTCTGTTAGAGTTAATGTCAATGGCGTCTAGCCCCTTTAAGAAATTGTGATGTACTGCATGTTGTGAAAAAAACTGAAATGAAAATGTAAATGCAACAAATGAATGGTGGATAAAAGGAGCTTAGAAACACAAGAGGCCAGTTTTGGAACATTCTTTCTTCCTTCTTCCTGCTAAAACAGTTTGGACAAAAGGTGCAGCCTGTTCAAGGGGAGATCACCATGTTCATGTACCAGGTGAAGTTCCAGGTACGCCGGGAAGAAGTTCTGCCTGAAACCCAAGTGAAAGCCCCTGACTGTCAATGTCAAAAATTCCTGTTGTAGCTTCCTTATTTCCATAAAGTCAAACTCTATATATAAAAAAAGAGCTCGGGAGACCCTATCATCGATACTTTGCAGACTCCAAGACATGTCTTAAAAAAAATTGAATCAATTCATCTGTAGTTGATCTTTCTCTTTTCCTACTTCCCACAATGAGCATTATGTCTTTTCCAGTGAGTCATGCTTCACATTATACTAGTGAGGAGTTCAAGCCTGATTTACTCTTGGACCCATTGTTTGTCTTCTTAGCAGTGCTGGTATCAACAGAACTCTCCCTCAGCATTTCTTTTGAGTTCTTTTACTCTCCAGCTTTTCACAAACCATACAGAAACCTCTTAAACTATGTCTTAGATAATTATGTGTGGCAATGTAGAAAATATGGACAAGATTGAACAGCGGCTTGATTTGGTATACGCATCTTGCAACTGAATCTTCAAGGAAAGTATCTTTTGTGTTGCCAATGGTTAAGTTTCCTGGACTTATGATTGTTGTCTCCCAGAAGCCACCATGGCCGGAAGGAGAGTGGCCTGCCTACTAATATGGCTCCATATCATATTAACTGAGAACAAACAACACCAACAACATCTTGACAACGTGCAGGCCTGCGACTAACATTGTCATTTTTTCTCTCTCCTATTTGAAGTTTAAACCTTTTCTTCTGATGAAGGAGCAGTGGAGCTTTGAAGTTTACATTATATATTTTGTGCATTTTTGTTGGTCTAAGGAAGGTGGTATCATGGTTTGGTGGGTTTTGGGTGCTATTGTACTTTGCTGTATGACTAACATGCTGCCCCTGGATATGTTTTTAGCCAAATGCTATGTACATCCTGTAGCAAAACTTCCATGATATCTGCCTTGCAGAATCTTCATTAAAATTTTGGTCAAGAAGAATTGTACTAGCCTCAAGAGGTGAGTTTATTTTATGGTTGCAACAGAAGGCAATTGAAGTAATTCCGTGACATATACTCTTTTCTTTTTCTTTCTTTTGAAAATGATAGAGACAATAAAGACATTTCCTTTGAACCTGGAGTAAATGCGAATGGCTAAATATTAATGAGAAACTATGACCTTGTTGAAGTTCAGGAAAAGAACCACACTTCCTCAGAGAGTAGTGGAGTCTCCTTCCTTGGAGGGTCTTTAAACAAGGACTGGATGGCCATCTGTCGGGATGCTTTGATTGAGAGTTCCTGCATGGCAGAAAGGGACTGGATGGCCCTTGTGGTCTGTTCTAACTCTACGATTCTATGTCACTTCCGCCGCGTGACGTCTGGATGCTATGCGCTGCGACGTCAAAATGGCGGTGCCCATATGTGTAAGGTGCTGCCATTTTGACGCACTCATTACGTGCGAGGGGCAAGGCGCGGTCAGGAAGCGCCGCCCATCGCGCGTAACGACAGCACCTCATTGGCCCTTGTAACGGGAGCACACCCAGCTGACCAATCAGGAGCAGCTGAGGGCAGCCAATGAATGAGGGCCGGATTTGTGAACATTCCGGGCGACGGTTGGGGGATGGGCAGTTGGAATGTTCCGGGTTTGAGGCAGTTAGGGGGTTAGAACCCAGGGGACAAAGGTTGGAGGAGAAGTTAGGGAAGCGGTTGATAGGTATGTCCAGGGAGGGAAGGAGTGAAATTAAAGAGTCTAGAAAAGAGGACTCTATGTAACCGACCCAGGTAGAGGGTTGAGTACTAGTTGTGATATATGAGATAGACGTAGGGGCTGGGATATTTAAAGAATTACCCAGAGCGGGACAGAGAAGTCCCAGGGTAGATAAAGAGGAAAGGGGAAGAAGGAAAAACAGATAGTAACGAGGGGAAGAATATATTTGTAACCAAAAGGAACGCGCCTGAACTAAGTTCAAGTTCATATCTGTTAAGCAACTTGTTCATAAAGTTCATATGTTTTGGTTTCATCTTAAACGAAGTGTCGGCATATCTGTTTATATCCGCGCTACTATATGGAATAATACTGTGAACCCACCAATATTAAAGGGGGTTCGTACAAGAATTGGTTGGTGGCGATGGGATTAGAGTCCCAGCGCATGCCACAAAGGAGGGGTTAGCCGTTACACACCATCGTAACGCGCCTTGATTCTTTGTGTTTGTTGTTGATGATTAAAATGTTTTAAATGTGTGTTTTTTAGGTTTGTGTGTAGGATGTTTGTGTTAGGTTTTTTGTATGACTTCGGATGTTGTTTTATTTGACAGTATATTACTGTATGACTTTTTAAGAACAATAAAAACACTATATCTATATCTATATATATATATATATATGATTTTCATTGGAGGATAACATTATTATTATTATTATTATTTATATTATTATTATTATTAACCTTTATTATGAAGCGCTTTAAATTTAAAAGCGCTGTACACAGTTAGACGATTTCCTGCCCTCGGGCTACAATCTAAAAGACAAGACACAGAAGGAGAGGGAGTGGTGGAGGGGAAGGGTAGAGGTCAGCCGTTCCTCTCTACTCCAAGGCCTGGACCAAGGCAGATGGACTGGAGGGAGGGGGCTTGGCTTCTAATGGATGGTTAATCATTTCCAGGGAAAATACTACTCTCAAGTAGGATAATACATATTACAGTACATAGCAATCAGGAAATGGTTCATCAAACAGGCACCACAAGAACATCAATAGTACGCGACAATATGCAGCCAGGAAGGCTTTTCTGAACAGGTGGTTTTCAACTCCATTTTGAAGGGTTAAAGAAGTGATGGCTCTTGCCTTTGTGGGGGAGAGGTTCCAGAGTGCGGG
>NC_056524.1:182689172-182689694 GCF_019175285.1 Sceloporus undulatus
ATCATCATCATCATCATCATCATCATCATCATCATCATCATCATCATCATCATCATCACCACTATGATTGTTAAAGCAGACCTTTTAGCATTAAAAGCACCGAAAATACACAGAAATGCACTTGGGAAAGTCACACTGTCTCACCTTCAGTAAGAGTGAGTGCATGTCTCAGAAACTGACTGATATCACCATCATCATCATCATCACCATTATCATTGTTAAAACAGAGCAGACCTGTACAAATGGAATGGAAAACCTCCTCCTTCTGCTGCTACTCTTCTTCTTCTTCTTCCTCCTTCTCCTCCTGCTCCTTCCTTCCTCCCTCCTCCTCCCCCTTCTTCCTCCTCCTCTTCCTCCTTCCGCCTCCTTCCTTCCTCCCTCCTCCTCCTCCTCCCTCCCTCCCTCCCTCCCTCCCCCCCCCCTGTCCCCCAGCCCGGGCCCAAGCGGAGGAGGAGGTGGGTGGCTGCCTTGGCGGGCTCCCCCCCACCCACGCACCAAGGCAGGCAGCCACCCACCTCTGCC
>NC_056524.1:182689794-182748416 GCF_019175285.1 Sceloporus undulatus
ACTGGATGGCCCTTGTGGTCTCTTCCAACTCTACGATTTTATGATTCTATGATTCTATGACCCCCTCCCTTCCCTGCCCGCGGCTGCCTGGCAGCCACGGGTAGGGAAGGATGGGAAGGAGGAGGACGACCTCTGCACCTTTCCTGCCCTGTCTGTCCATCGGCTGAGGGCCACGCGCGCGAGCGGCCAAAGGCCCCGCGCCTTTGACCTCTCGTGCGAGGGCCCAGGGCCCAGTCCTGCTGCCTATTGTCGCCTATGCGGGGCCTTTGGCCTCTTGCACGAGTGGCCTTTGGCCCCGCGCCGTCGGCAATCGGTGGTAGGACCGGGCTCGGGCTCGGGTCGGTCCCAAGGCCTTGCGGGGCCGGATCTTGCCAACCCCTGCTCCAGGGGAAAGGGAAGAAAAAAGTTTTAAGTGACCATTTTCTTGTTGTTTTATGCTGTTTTGTGATTTTATGACCTTATAGTCCTATAATATGGTATTTGGATTTAAATTTTAATTGCTTTTCTTTCTTGTAAGGTTCTGTAGAAATATAATGGGAGACTGATATGAAAAATACCACAGATAAATGGGGAAATGGTTAAATTAAAAAAAATCCTCCAATGGTCGAGAGCCAGGAACCAAGTTTACTTTAAAACAACAACACCACACCCCCCCCATTAATTATGGGATATGATGGCCTCCATGATTTCATATGAATATTAGTATCTATATTAGTATCTAATTCTTAGATACTATGTGGTCATAGTAACTTGTTGCAAGGAAGCAGGACATTTAATCTGAAGGATAGTTCTTGCTCTGAAAGGAAGTATTTCCTCTGGCAGACCAATAATTTTACTGATTGAAGTAATGGGTTATTATTTGGTCATTCATTTGTTTGACTATTAAATGCATATCCCATTGAAGGTCCAATCCTTTCATATCCTGAATCATAGAATCTGACAGAAGAGCATCCTCCACATGGAGGCAAGGAGCAGAAGAGCATGCCCTCCACAAGGGCAACATGCTAGATCTCTTTCTCCCCAAAAACCACAGCTGCTGCCACTGCACCGACTGAGCACCGACTGAGCACCCACTGACTTGAGGTACCTCTCTCACTCTGCCCTGTTTACATCCTTGTGTTTTAACCCCAAGTAAGCAACCTCTCCTGTACCTCTACATCTGCTTGATGCAAAACAGACTATTCCACTAAATCACGGGTGCATCAACACGGGAGAAATACCATTTTGACACCACTTTAACTGCAGATGCACCCCAGGAGTGGGAATTGTTCCTAGTAGCCCTTGACAACATAGCCAAGGGTGAAGAATTCTGGGAATTGCAGTCCAGCAATACATTCATGGCCACATGAATCACACCACTGCTTGAGACCAAAAAAGTGTCTGTATAAACTGTAACTGCAGTGGCGTCCCTGCCCCTGGTGTCATCTGGTGTGGGAGGCAGGGGCTTCCTGGGAGCAGGACTTCTGGTCTGGGAGATGTTACTTCCAGAGGTGGCACGCTCATTCTCCTCAGGTATGGGAGTGACCAGGCATCACCCCTCTTCTAGGTTGTCACCTGGTGTGGGTCGCACCCCCTTAGTGACACCACTGTACAGCTGTACATTTCCAAACACTAGATTTCCCAAACACTGTGTGTTTTTTTGAAAAAATTAAAAAATAGAAAAATGAGACCGCTTTGGACTCGTTCTTTGCTTTGTATGCTCTACATGTGTGTGCCCCCTCCACTATGGCCTCATCTTGCTGGACGGCTGTACTTCCCCATTAATCATTTCAGAAGTGACATGAAAGGCATTCTGCCATAGTTTAACCTGGCATACTGCCAAGCATTTCAGGCCTGTTTGATTTTCTGCAACTATTGGTTTCATGGCTAAGATTAAAACAGACTGACTATGGAGCCTGCCATTTCTTCCTGAATCTAATTTCGTTTCCCTTCATCACAGGTATTCTTGTGTTTTTAACAGCGTTGTACCTGTTCTCCACCTCAGCACCTGCCACTCTAAATTACCTCAGTACCTTGAGAGTCTATACCTGCCTTCACAGGTATCTCCAGAAACTAATTGCTTGTGAAAATTCACTTAGTCCCTTTCAAGTTGACATGGCAGCAGCTGTGACACCCGCCCATCCCTCCAATCTCTGGACGTTAATGTGAGGGAACAAAATTGCTTTGTAATAGTAGTCCTACCATCTTCTCAAAAGTACAACTTCACAAGCAAAAAAAATGTATACATCTGCAGTCTGAAGGTTTTGTACATGTATGACTAAATTATTTCCCCTTTCCTAGTGTATGACAGACCGGGAAAAGACAGCAGCTAGGTTGTCGGGAGGATATTGTAGTTTAAAAATAATATTTCAAGGTCTGTATCCACATTACAGAAATAACCCGGGACACCACTTGAACTGCCATGACTCAGTGCTATGGAATTTTGGAAACTGTATTTTGTTGTAGCACTAGAGCTCTCTGACAGAGAAAGCTAAATGTCTCACAAAACTACAGATCCCAGAAGTCCATAACACTGAGCTGTGGCAGTTAAAGTGGAGTTAGACTGGATTATTTCTGCAGTGCAGATTCATCCTAGCTTGTGGCGAGTAGTTGAGTAGCCACAGTGATATAACCACCAAGGCTGGCTCAAAAAGGTAACTATCAGTCTGGATGTGTTTCACCAAACTCAAATGTTTTGCTCTGGATTTTCATTTCCTTCCAAGGGGAAGGGACTAAGCTTGAGTTAGTGCTTAACTGGAACTCCAGCCTGATAAACAACCAGAGGTTTCTCACTAAATGCTTAGCCTTGAGGACCACTGGGAAAATCAGTGGGGCTGCCAAAATAAAATAAAACTGACTACCTCCTTTTGCCACTAAGAAAGGAAGTCATCTTAGTGGATATGGCAAAATTAATAGCAAAATTTGGAATGCTCTCATGAGGAAGGACAGTTGTTGCCTTCATTGACAGATCTTGGAACAATTACTTTTTGAGACTACAGGTTTCAGAATCCCCTGGCCAGCAGGGGTACTGGTCATGCTGGCTGGGGGATTCTGGGAGTTCAGTATTGCAATACACTGTTATAGCAGTATTATTCCATTTTTACTGCTGTGCTTGCCTCCTGTGGCATTTGGGTGTATGTAGTTTAGTGAGGCCTAAGAGCTCCCAGGCTGAGGAATTTAAGGACATTATTGCACAGGTTTTTATCCCACCGTTTTCCTTACAGGAACCAAACCCCAGTGGATAACAAGGTCCCACTGTACTAACATGTGTGGTTTGCTAAATTTTGAGACTGGAGCTTATCCCATTAACAAATAAGCTGGTTTACCTCTTCCAGCTTGAATTCAGGATCCAGGATGCCCTCGCATGTTATCATACCTATTCACTGCCTATCTAGCCTATCTAGCCAGGATGTCACCACCCAGATGCCTCGCTCAGCCGGCCAATTTTTGAAGTCAGAAGCTTCCAGGTGGTGGCATCCTGGCTAGGTAGATGGCGATTTAGGTATGATAACATCCAGGGGCATCCCAGATCCTGAACTCAAGCTGGAAAAGCTAAACCAGCTTATATGTTAATGGGATTAGTTCCACTGTCTCTACCTAAATCAACCAGTAGTTCATATCTGCTGGTGGAAAGCTTTCTAGAGTAAGGCACAAGGCTTTTAAATTGAACAAAGTGTAATTTGGGTTCACACCCCCACATGCTTCTCCCATCAGTAAATCATCATAGAGGCATCAGGACTCACTTTTTCCATCAGTAAATCATCATGGAGCCACCAGGAAATCTTCAAGGAGCCACCCATTATTACCAAATGGCAGCTTTATTCACAGGAGAAGCAAGCCATGATGCCTCCGTGACAATTTACTGATGGGAGAAGCATGCAGGGGTGTGAACCCCAATTAGGCTTCTTTCATGATTTCTGACAATTTCATGGCAATTTACTCATAAGAAGGCTCCCATGTGATAAAGTCCACTGTCTCATGTGGCATAACCATTGTCATATCGTGACATGCTTTCTTCCCCATATTCTGTAAATTTGGAGAGGGATCGGGTATGATTTGAGAGAAAATGAGAGGTTGGATCTCTCCCTTTTTTCTTAGAGTTGATTAATTCTTCCACCCCCAGAGGAGGCTCATTCAGGGACTCATTCAGACTATAGAATTATAGTCTTATTCCATTTTAACTGGCAAAGTTCCTACCAATGGAATGCTGGGATTTGTAGTTTGCCAAGGCACTGGAGCCTCCTGGCACAGAATTCTAAATGTCCATTCGTAAACTGCCAATACCATGATTCTGTAAGATTAACCATGGCAGTTAAAGTGGAATAACAATGGTATAATGCTGTAGTCCAGATTTCTTATGGTCTCTGGGATATCATTTTAAGGACCATAGGATTGTATCATAAGAATCTCTCATACTGTAGTTCTGAACTGTTATTACCTTCTTTAGCCTTCTTCAACCTGGCAATGGCAGGATACAGACCACCCCAAAAGGGCAGTCTCCTGCTGCCCTGGTTTGCTGCACGAGGGAGCCACAGTGGACAAACTGCGCGGCTCCCTCGGGCAGAAAAAAGAACCCGCAAAAATCAGGTTCTTTCTGCGGTGCGGTTGTGATGCTGCAAAACGCCAATGGCGCACTTGCAGCATCAAAAAGGCACCAGAATGTGTGGACGCTAGGCGTCCATCACATAAAAATGTACAGAACACCGCCATTTTGATGCCCTCATCACATGCGGGGGGAGAGTCACGTTTGGAAGCGCTGCCCCTCGCACGTAACGAAGGCGCCCCATAGGGCCCATCTGTGCAGCACCTATGATAGCTGGGGATGAAGGAACTATATTCCTAGATATTTGGAGAATACCAGATTAAGGAAGCCTGTTTTCATTCATTCACATCCATCTCTGCTCCCCCATACACACGTACATACATTGCCAATGCCCCGTTGCTTTTTGATAAAAAAAACTACTCTTAATCTGATTGTGTGCATGGCTGCATTACAAAACAACAGGCAATTCCTTTATTCTCATTTATTTAATGCAGGGTTTTATGAATGCACATTGACAACACAGGAGGTGTGGGGGATCTTGCAAATGAACTGAAAGCACTGCACACATTCTAATTCTGGAATTAATGTATAAATGGGAGAATCAGAATTCAAGAGAGGTGTGATGAAGGAAGGGAGAACATAAGGCAGAGCATGGAATGTCAAAGGGATAACAATCTGGGCATCCCTAGTTCTGCTGTTGTCATTTCATTTGTTATAAGAACACTATTTGGACGTGTGCTATCTTGCAACATATGGTACTATAAATCCATTCCCTCCCTTTATCACAAGGTTATTCCACATTTATCCAAGATGTATTTGGTTCTGAAAATTGCAAACATAAAGTCAAAGAATTTTTTAAATGTTATTTCAAATACTGCCCTATAAACATGTTATTTGTTGCATTCATGCAGTACTGTCATTATTCAAGAGCTATTCATAATTTTGTTAGTGTGAAGAACTTACTTTTTATTTTATTTTTAAAAATTACAGCCCTGTATCCATAAGCTTCTAGTCTGATCATAAATAGCATGTCCTAATAATAAAAGTAAGGTATTTAACAAACTACAATGCAAAGTATATTTATATTGTGGACTGTATGTAGATAGACACTTTTAAAAGATAAAAAAATAAGCTCTCATAGTGTTAACTTTTTTAAAAATCCTTTTTTTCCCCCAGTACAGGCACATCTCAGTTAAGACATCCTTTGACAATGAAGCTCCTTTTTCAAAGGCGTTTACACCTGTCCATCCTCCCTTTCCTTCTTATCTTCTGACTACCTGGATGCTTTTAGGAGCATCAACATTGGGATAGTGAAGGAGAAACACAGACTTTGGGGGATGTGTTGCAGCAGCATATCTGTAGTAAACAATGTAATGAAAAAGGCTTGATCTGGAAAAAAACTGAGATCATGCTCTAACTGATCCTAATCTAGCTGTGTGTGCTTACTATGACAGGCAAGGTAAATGACAGCTGCCCCCAGAATTGTTTACTGAGCATGCATGAACAGCAAAACAGAGAGAAATGGAGATAGCAGATAAGCCTTCCTTACATCCTTGTTCACAGAACATTAAAAAAAAGCATAGATCTATAAAATCAGCCACCGAAATGGAAATCATAACAAAAGTGGAGGTTGGTGAAAGAAAAAGGAATCCCTGAATACCTTTTGGAAAAAGTCTTTAAGTGGCATCTAGAAGTTTAAAATGTTTTGGTTTACTTGTGCAAGGCTCAGAGAACTAGGGTGGTGTGCGGGTTTGAATGTTGGACTATGATTCTGGAGACCAGGTTTAGAGTACCACTCAGCCATGGAAACCCATTGAGTGACCAGGTCACATTCTCTCAACCTCAGAGGAAAGCAAAGACAACTCCCCTTTCAACAATTCCTGCCAAGAAAATGCATGGCAGGTTTGCCTGGGTGTTCCAAAATTGGAAACAACTGAAGGCATACAACAACAATGCAAGGCTTACCTGATCTGGTTGTTTGTTTCACATGTTCAATTCAAAATACTGTCTTTGACATTTAAGACCCCCATATGGCTCAGGCCAGTCTATAGACTGTATCTTTCCATATGAGCTTCTTCGAGCACTAAGATCTGCAGGGGAGGCATTTCTCTTTATCCTACCACCTTCACAGGAATAGCTGCTAGGAACATGGAAGAAGGCTTTCTCTGTGATTGCTCCAACACTTTAGAACTCCTTCCCTAGGAAAATTAGGGTGGCTTCTTTTTTGTTTTCCTTTTAACAACAGGTCAAGACCTTCTGTTTCCATCAAACTTTTGGAAACAAATTTTAACAATAATGGTTGTCATGGTGCTGTACTGTTTTCAATCTGTTTTAAAGTTAGAGTATAACTGGTTTTAATTCTGTTGTTATTTAATACTGTTTTAATCTTGGTTTTGTATGTTTTTTAAAACTCTCACTGGAAACAGATGGGCCAAACAGAACGGCTTCTGGCTGCTTCAGGGGCACGGCATGCAGACGAGGCATGCCACCAATGTGGCTGAAAGCTGCTCTGAGGCCACCTAAGTTGGCCCAAAGCCGCCAATAAAAGGAGCAGCAAAAAACGTTCCTTGCTGGTGGCTTTTTTGGGACCACAGTGGCAGCCCACTTCAGAAGTGGGCCATCTGGTCATCACAGTTCCCAGCCAATCAAATGCTAATTGTGGCTGGAGTGGCCAGAAGCCTCTCCAAGCTGTCCATCTGCTTTGCATCTCTATGTATTTTATTGCACTTTATCTTTTTGTAAGCTGCCTTGAGTCCCAACCTGGAAGAAAGGACAGTTATAAATAAAGTAATGGATGGGTAGATTGCTGTGCATATTGTTAGCTTTGAGCAAAATGTTTGCTGAAACATATTGTTCTGCTCATCTATTTTTGTTTTTATTTTTTATTTTTGGAATGTAGGAGTATTTATTCCATTTTTTTCTGCCCCTAGTACCAAACTTTATGTTAAAGAAATAATGCCTAGAAATACATTTGCTTGTTAACTGAGGTATGCTTGTAATTACATCACTTTCAAAAGGTTTAAATATGATCTGTAATGTGTCTTATCCCATGAGGTGTAATGCAATACAGTGATCGTGTTTTGACTTCTTTGGGAGTTAGAAAACATATGCAGCTGTCATGTCTAACCATTTCTTTGACAGGATCAGCTCAAAACTGGGTAAGACCTTCTCTGAAGACCTGTTGCTGGCAGACATTGGCAACTTGTGCTACTCCAGATGTTGTTGGACTGCAACTCCCATCAGCTCATGGAAGCACAGGTGGTGAGGAAGAAAGGCGAGAGTTATGATCCAGTGACATCTGAAGGTCCATGAATTGCCTGTCCTAAACGTATCACATCCAAGGGAAAGCAGTGGACACATGTAAACAAGATGGCTGGATGTTTTACATAGAAGGTCGATTTTTAAGCAGTTAGTGGAAATATGTTTTCAACTAAATCTTCACTAATATGTTTAGTGAGTAGTTTTTAAGTATGAAAGCTGGATGTTTGCTTCTAATAAACATACAGTCTGTGTGGCTACAATCTATTTCTGTATTAGGCTTGCTTGAGCTCATTGATTCCAGTGAGTCTACTGAGGTTTGCTTGTTCTTTTTTTGCTTACTTCTGTACATTTTTACTTTGACATTGTTACAAATGCTTGGGCAGCAAGAATATTTAATATGCAGAGGGTGGCACAGTGGCATAATGAAAGAAAATTCTCAACATGATGGCAGGGTTGGGGGAAAAGAATTAATGTATAGGGCAGCCTTTCTTAACCTGGCAAATGCCAGATGTTTTGGACTACAACTACTACAGTGGATTCTTCTTATCAGCGGGCTAGTGTGGCTTTTACCACCCACATATTATTCAGTGACAGTGCATGCATGCAGACTTGCTGGTGCATCCACCCACATGTCACCACCATTGAATCATATCGAGCATGGGTATCTCTGTTTTTGCCGTCTGTGGAGAGTGCTGGAAGTAAACCACTGGGAATGAGAAGGCTTCACTGTATTACACCATACCAGTATGATCAGTGGTGAAGAATTATGGGAGTTTTCAACAAAATGTTTGGGCAGCATCAGCTATAACATTTATACATTCAGGAGCTCCAATAAACAGTCACCAGTGTTCCCTACAAGTCACACCAATGGTCATGTTTTCTGGGGATTACAAGAAATGTAGTTAAATATGGAGATTTCCTGGTTGTGGAAGACTGAGATTATAATATATCATATATTTATAAAGTTGGGAACAACAACAGAAGAAAGGGGATTAAGATGCTCCATTGGTGCTTTGTTTAAATCTGTAAAATTACAATTAGTAAAATGGCTCTCAGCATAGATGAGCAGACTTCAAACTTGCATATTATGCTTGTTTTTAACCAAAATGTTAAGATTTACAAAACACCTGGTCTGATTAGTCTTTGGATAGAAGAGCAGCAGGGAAGATCAGAGATCTCCAGGTATGGTTAAGAAAAATACCTGAAGAATGGCTTTCTTCAGGTCAGAGTTGTCAATATTGAACTAGATGGATTAATGCTTTAAGTATAAGTGTCATGGCCAGCCATGAGGAGGACTTGGAGGACGATGACAAGGACTTGGCTCCTCAGGTGCAGGAGGAACCTGAGGCTGTGCCAGGTCCCAGCTCTGCTCTCCCAGCCCCAGTGGATTTAGCTCTGTCAGACCCTAGCTCTGTGCAATCTCCTCCAGTGGATCCTAGGGCTCAGCAGCCCATCCTTGCCCCAGTAGAAGTGCCAGACTTGGGATGCATAGAGCAACAGAGCATTGAAGTTCCTATCTTTAGCCAGAGGAGATCAGAAAGGGTGTGCCTTCTGCGTTCTAAGAGATTTGCTGAGAAACGCTCTTTAGGCAATCAGCAGCTGTGATAAGGGAGCTAGATATAAGGCACCTGGCAGACACTGAGTTCTCTTGCCAGAGACTATTATTTCTCATTGGTGAATGCCTCTTGATCTAACTCCTGGCTTCCTAGACCCTTGACTACCTTTGAATCCTTGACTTCGGACTGGACACTTTGACCAACCCTCTGGCACTCTTGACCTTGGACTGGACTGGTAGTATTGCTCTCTGTGTTCCTGAACTTTGGACTGCTAGTGGCTTATTCTATTGGATGGTGTTTGGCATTGTTGAGGAACTGCTTATTGGCAGCTCAGTGTGTTTACTTTTTGCCCAGCAGGCTCTTATCAGATGTATGAGTGTGTGTTGGCAGCATCCCCAGACAATAAGGCAATTCCTATGTTCCCAGGTGCTATCTGTAGTATTGTGCAAAAACCTAAATTGAATTGCTAATGCCAGCCAGAGCAAATGCATTGAATAAACAGAACTAACATCAATGTTCACTTACCAAGTTTCCATTTATTAAATGAGTCTGGTTGACACACACAGTTGAATGTAGGCCAAAGTAATTTGTGGTCAAGAATCTTCTCTGAGTACAAAAACTAAATTGAACCTGACATCCTTCCACACAATAACTATCCCTGGTTATGCCAAACTTCCTTTACTTCAACAGTATAATTAAGGATGACATGCAGGTGATTTTGTCACTCTGGTAGTTCAATCATTAGGGGTCAGAAATCCTTGCTCATTTTCTGTAAATCCCCTAGAAATTTACAATAGATCTCTTTCTTCACCAAATTACGATAATTTAAATTTCAACCATGTCCTTTAAGCCAGTGGTTCATAAACAGTTGTCCTCCAGGAGCACCAGCCAGCTAGGTCAATGGTCAGAGATTCTGGGATCTGCAGTGCAAAACATCTGAAGGAGAACGACTGGTTTAAACTTTACATACCCTGTTCTTGAGCAGTGCTTTATATGCATGAAGGCTGATGTGCTAGGGATTACTTTTGAGCACATATACCATACATATAATTCAGCTGTGCTTTGCCTGCCCAAAATGTATTGTACCAGTCATTGTTCTCAGAAGACACACAGAGAACTGGGTAGTGCTTTTTGTGTTTGGTGGGGAAATGTCCAGTTGGTAAGATGTGTGTGTGTGTATACATGCATTCCCTCACCCTATGCATTCCTTGGGTCTGAAAAAGGTATTACAATAGTAGAATTGTAATAGAATTATGGGAGAGATATCTGTAAGATAAAACATTATAGTCTGCTCCATATAAGTAAAGTACTTATTTATTACTGGACTTTCAGAAGGCTCAGTAAGCAAGACTGTTTTGATTGTGCATAATTTATTAAAAATACAAAGAATAAAAATGTCTAACAACTGCTTATAATAAAAGAGAGTTACATTTTTGTGTACACTTGCCTCCTCAGGGACTGAGCTTCATTTTTGCAGGCTGGACAGCAAGCCAGAAGCCTGACATCTACACAAGTACAGAATTCATATTGGAGTTTGGCAGTGGACTGGAGCTGTCACGAGATATTGTCATGCTACAGGTGAGTTGATCCCTCAGATAATATGGGCCGATCTGATGAAGCAGCTTAAGAATGAGGAATGAGGATTTGAATTTGATGTGATATTCCACAGAGAACCAGCGGAGCGAGTATTACTGTGCTATACGCTCCAGTTCTGAAACAATTGTAGCATTGCACATGTCAGCAATTTTCGTCTAGATAATTGAAATAATCAAGCCTGTGGGTTGCAAATATGTGAACTTACCATGTATGACAAATCATGATGGCTGGTTCAAAAATCCAAGAAGACAGAGAAAAATTATTTAATTTTTTCCCTGTCATAAATAGAAATAAAACTTGATTTAGATCTTTTAAAATCTAGGGAATGGCAAAATAATACCTCATCTGAGCATCAGATGATGCAGCTTATTTCCTGGAGTTGTACAGTGCAATCTTATGGATATCTAGTAAGTCCTTATTTGGACTTATATAAGGTGTATCAGTCCTACTTGTGTTCCACGAAGTGATGCCAGTCATTGAACCATTCGCTGCCAGTCCCTGGAAATTTTGCAGGAAAGAAACAGTGATAGCCAGTGGGCATAAGCAATGAGCCAGTCACTGGCTTATTGAGGTAAAAGCTGGTGATCAGATACCAGATACCAGGTGCCTATTTATTTGTTTATTTTAAACTTACAAATGCAATTGAATGTTATAGTCAAATATTCGTATAAAAATGAAGTACATGCACTTGTAGGATCCAACTAACTTATTTACTTACTAAGATTTTCTTCAAATTCCAGACTGAGGGTTCAAGACAGAAACAATGTAAAACAAAGAGACATGAACAATCCCTTTAATGTGAGTGATCATAGAAAGTACATGCTGGGGGCACATGGGGGCGAGGCGGCAAGAAGGGAGCTCTGTTCAGAAAAACAGTGGTAACTCACATAGTCCTTTCTGAATGGCTAGTCATTTTCTAATGTTTTCTTTCTTTTCTTTCTAGTTCCCCATTCAAGGCCAAGCCATTTCACAATAGTTTACATTACAGCAGTGTTACCATACCCTACACCCCTCTCACTGGATATGGGATTTCATACTTAATATCTTGTATCAGGCATGCTTCTGAGAAGTCACAATGACCTTTGGAGACTAGGAAGTTACACAGAATGTAAGGGGGCATTCTGACCTAAGGGCATGTGAGAGACCTAGGTAAGTACTAAGATAAACACTGTATGAGCTTCCTGATTATCTCCATCAGGCTTTTTGTATTTCCTCTCACAATGGAGTCTAGGGGCCGAAGCAGACCACATGCCATGGCCCCAATCCGCCCTGATGCCAGCCCAAATAGGAGTGGGAAAGCTTAAAAGAATATATTGTTTAGGGCAAAATTTACATGCGTGTGCACACAAACACACACATGCGGTGAAGATTGGTTCAAAGGAAACAAGTAAACTGCATGGCTGAGTGTTGATGCCATTGTCCCTGCAGATCAAAAAACCCAAGCTCCTGGGGGTCTGCAAGCCCTTTCTCCACTACACCATTGGTGCTTGAAATAATATGATTCCCAGTAAAATGGAACTGCTGATGCTGATAATTCTGCTTTGCCCACTGTCACCATCTTATGTTGGTGCTCTATTAAGCAACACTCCTAGCAGGGGAAGAATGCAAACTCATTCAGTGCCTAACACAATATACAGGAAAAGGAGGAAAGATCAATGTCTAGGTCATCATATGCTGTTCTTTATGAATGTGCTATACTTTATAATGCCATTCTTTTTCTTCTGCTTTCCTCTCTCCCACTGCCTGTCTTTTCTTTGACTGGCACAGATCTGTCTAAATATATGTCTAAAAGAGGTTTGTGCAGCTATGATCAACTAAGGAAGCCATTTGTCTTTTGTCTCATATTTTTGAAGTCCTATTCTCTCTTCTTTAGAAATCAAGATAGATGGATTGATTTCAAAACTTCAGCATCAGCCGCTGTCATTCTCTCAGCAATCCACTCCACTTTAATTTCCCAAAGATGTCCAATCCATGCAGAAGATGGAGCAAAGAACTGTAGGGGGAAAACCCTATGTCTGTGCTTAATAAGCAGCAGGGAGCCAGAGCAATCTAACAAAGTAGCAGCCACAATATTCTGAAGTAAAGTACTGCTGAATGTGAAGTGCCAGAAATATTTTCATGTCATTCATGTATCTGCACCACATTTAAAAACTGCACTTTAAAAACAGTAGCTTGTTTTTGTGATTTAAGAATTTTCACCATCCTTTCCACACTGGACTTTGCCTTTCACACAACCCCCATCCTCATTTGCACCTCTATTCCTGCGACACCATGGTTGCCTCTATTTGTTTTTTAAATGCTTGTCATGTAGCTGTTGATGGTTCAGAGTCCCTGTCAGGAAAGCAGTAATAATCCTACATGACATAATATTTCAGGGATGCTGTGTACTTTTGTGACCTTCCTTCACACACATCTGCCAAAAGATTAGTTTCATCCGCCACTTTTTCTCTGCATCTTTCTCCTTTTTTCTTTCTGTTTCAGGCAAGGCCTGATTCTTCTAATTCCTTTTATATGAATCATAATAAAGGTGGTATTCCCTTGCATTAAACATTTATTTATTGGATTTACATCCTGCCTTTCGAGATATAAAGTGGTTTAGGGGCAAAGCAGACAGGGAAAAAGGAGTGACCAGAGGCCAATCCCACTTTGATCATTCTGGGACTGCGGGAATTGGACACTGAGGTCCCAAACAGGGCACTGGCAGGAGCAGGTTTTTATCGCTCCTTTTCCTGGTAACTTCAGGCTACTTTAGCTGGCCTCAGAGCATCATATACACGCCCATGACCCTAAAGTGTCTGGAAGCTAGTTTATTTGGCCCATTTGCTTCAGGCCTAAGATTGTTATGAATGTATAACCACTGTAGTTTTGTAGGCATGAATATCTCCTGGCCTGATCTCCTCCCTAAGCGCCACTTACCAGACAGACCTGTCTCACTGTGAGTGACAGAGGATTGTTCCCTTTTCATTGGGAAGAAGGTGACTGATTCTTTTGAGCATTTTTCAAATTGTAAAAACAAAAAAACTCCACACATACATATTGAGTTTCCCTTGCCTGGAGTGCTGATTTGAAATATTTCAATATTTAAAAGTGTCCACTAGGGTGGCTGAAACAGTGACACCTTTGCCTTCTAATGGTTTGATGTACACAAATTTTGTTTCATGCACAAAATTATTTAAAATATTGTGTATACAGTTACCTTCAAGCTATTTGTATAAAGTATATATGAAACATAAATTGATTTCATTTAGAGTTGGGTCCCATCTCCAAACAATTTCATTATGTATATGCAAATATTCAAAAAATCTGAAAAACTCCAAAATCTAAAACACTTCTGATTCCAAGCATTTCAGACATGAGAAATTCAACCTGTATACAGTTCTACCTATGTTTTGTAGATGAGTACAGTTCAATGAGCAGTTTTAATCAGAATGTTGTGGAAGATCCCATCAAATAATTTTGTAGGAGAATTGTTACTGTAGAGTTGAAACTTGAATAATTTTTAAAAAGTGGACAATGGTCTGTTCTTAGCTGCAGGCTTGCCATCCATGGATTTGAGCTTCTGGGATGGCAAGCCCTGTTGTTTTAAATGGCCACACATGCAGATGGCATACCAGTGGCTGAAATCCTGTGTTTTTTGCTATCTGGGGCCCAGAACAGATCCCCCATGGATAACAAGGGTCACCTGTATTATCATAGAGTGAAGCTACTGCACTGCAACTGGACATTATGATAACCAGCTGTACTGGTTTCCAATCCCAGTTCAGAACTCTGGTTTTGATCTTTAGTGTCTGTGATGGTTTAGGATAAAGAGATCTCCTACATTTATTACAGCCTTCAGTGGAAGAATTCCTGCAAGTGCTCATGTCGCTTGAGGGGTGGTGGGTAACTACCAGAGAGTTCTTTCATGTAGAGGCCCAGTTGTGAAACACTGTCCTCAGAAATTCTTGCCTTGTGTTTACCTTATTGTATTTTCAGCACCAAAAAATGTATTTTCATTTTGTTAGGCTTTTTAGATACAGTTTTGTCCTTGTTCTTCTATGCTCTTTTTTATGATTTCATGGCCTTTTAATTTACTATGTTTTGTGAGGTGGAGATGACTGCATTTATATTTAAAGTGATTTCTTCTTTCCTGTAAACCAGTCTACCCCAGAATTAATAGATGCAGGATAAAGGCAACGAGGGGTCTAAATGCCAGAATGTTTCACTTTGCATCATAGAATCTTAGAGGTGGAAGAGATTGCAAGGGCCATCTAATGCATCCTTTTCCATGCATTTACGCAGTAATATGCAGCTACTGTACTCCTCTAAGGCTGTAAGATGCTCATCTAACTTCTGAGTAAAAACCTCCAAAGATGGAAAGTCCACCACTCTCTGAGGCAGTATGTTCCACTGTTGAATAGTTCTTACAGGAAAGAAGTTCTTCTTAATGTTTAGGTGGAATCTCTCTTTTTTTGTAATTCAAGTCCATTGGTTTGTGTTCTAGTCCCTGGAGCAATAGAAAACAAGCTCTCTCTGTCTTCTACATTTGATCATCTTGTTGCCATTCTCTAGACACATTCCAGCTTGTCGATGTCATTCTTAAACTGTAGTGCCCAAAACTTGACACAGTGTACTAGGTGAAGTCTGACCAGAATGGAATGGCATTGCTACTTCCCTTGACATCTACTCCTACTGAGGCAGCCTAGAATTAAATTAACTTTTTTGGAGATGCTTCTTCTTCTTCTTCTTCTTCTTCTTCTTCTTCTTCTTCTTCTTCTGCCAATGATTCCTAGCCAGCATAAACAACTGGACAAAATTTTGCCCCATTCAGGTCTTAGATCTCTGCATCCAAACTGGTGTTTAGGGGAAGTTTTGTACATGTGTATCTGAAAGCAATGCCAATTAATTCAAATGGGGAAAGCCAGAAATATACAGTCGGCCCTTCTTATACAACGATTTTTTTATACACGGATTTAAGCATACACGGTTTGAAAATGTTCCAAAAAAGTATAAATTTACCTTGATGTTTCCATTTTTTATTAGGGACAAAAACCATTTTGCTATGTCATTAACTTAATGGGACTTGAGCATACACGGATGTTTGTTACACGGGGGATCTTAGAACCAAACCCCGCGTATAACAAGGATCCACTGTATAACATTTATTTTGCGTTTTGAGTACCAGAGAGCAAGGTAAAACAGGTAACTTCTGAACTGGGCCATAGCGTGTTATTTCTAATATGGCCATCTAGTAGTATGAAGGCTTCCTTTTGCTTCCATACCATCTTGTGCACAGATTAGCGCAATTGATTTTCTGTATGAAACACACTTCCCTTTTGTGATGGATCCTTGTGGCCGAGTCTCACAGTGGCAGCCAAGGAACTTTCAACGGTTGTATCCCCATCGCACAATACAATTCAATATAGTCCTGCCAGCAGCCTAGCTGTTTTCATAGGGTATAATTAAATTGCACTCTTCTTGCCTGATTTGCTTCTATGTGAAAGATAGTGATGGAAATCCTCTCAGATGTATTAAATGTCAGAAACTGCTTAGACCTGTGGACTTGGGCATTTTTAAAACAATCTAGGAAAATTCATGCATTATAATTTTAAGCAGAACATGGAAAAGGCCATGTTTTCTGATGGTTTCATGGAGTGGTAGTCTTAAAAAGCAACATTCCAAACTCTTGAGGTTGCAAATGGCATGTCTATATCTCTTCATATAAGGATAAAAAAAACATGAACAATAATGCATCCCCCCCCCCAACATTTCCATAGAAAACCAGGACACATGTGTCCAAGCAATAGTCAGACTGTGGTCAAAAGGATGTGGTGAGGCAACAATGAGGAAAACCCACAAATCTGCTATTTTAAGAAGAGGACCCTGGAATATGTACTGAGTACGTAGTTTATGTACCGAGTTTAGGTACATAAGAACTCATCTCTTATCCCGCTATTGCTGGGATTAGTACAAACCAAGGAACTTATCCCATGGCTTAATAACAATTTCCTCTACCAGTTTAAAGCTTAATTTGGGCAGTATCCTGATGCTATCAGAAGGTTTTTGCCACGAATTTGCGCCTAAACAGCCGGGTCCATCCCGCTTCCAGGAGAGCTCCCATGGTTCTTTCGATTCAGGAGTTTTCGGGCTTAAGAAAATGACTGCCGGAGTGTTTTTTATGTGGGCGCGGCATACACGGCTTTCATATATGCTGAAAGCCATGCTGGAAAAGCCCCTTGTACGCCCCGGAAGAAATACTTCTATTGGGGCTCCAGCACACGCGATTTCCTTACAGGAGGGATCCGAATGGATCCCTGCATAAGGGGATGGCCACTGTAGGACATTTTAAAAGCCATGGGAATTGGACAGCAGAGGATTAACTGGGATGGGCCCTGCCAAACTGGGACTGCCAATACGCAACAGTATTACTTGGGGAAGCTGAAGATATACATTCAATTCATTTTTAAATATGAATTACCTATAGTCACAAATTCCTAAGACTGGGGATGGAAAGAATTGAGATTGTAAAATCTGGCTGTGAGTATAACAAAAAGACAGAATTGTCCATCCAGGCCAGAGCTTTGATTGTTTAACTCTTAAATAGTTTGCGTTTAAACCCTTGTATTTTCAAGCATCAATTTCTTCATTTTGTGAGATGCTCCTCCTCTTTAACAACCAATCTGAAAGGTGAACAGAACATAGTCCTTTCCAGGATGAGAACACTGCACAGTGCAATGGCTGACATTTTTAAAGAATGTACCAGTTCTTCAAGCCTTTTCATATTAAGAGTTGGAAAGAACTTGAGGGTTAAAAAATTAGGAATGCAAATGCAAGCAAAATATTGTTATTTGTCCCTTACTCTTTATTGTTTTCACTATTATTTTTTTTACAAATTGTAATTGTGTTTTCACAATAATTTAATATAAGTAGGATAATATTATAGAAGCGATTGTGTTATTATTGTATGTTTAAAGCCAACTAAAGTGGGCATTTTTCTTACAAGACCAATACTTTCTAAATATTAAATTGCCTTGGATTTTTAAACTGCATTATAACCACTCAGAAGTAAATGTTTGAAGAGCAGCATACAAATGCCTTATAGTGCAGTATGATCAAATATAATTTGTATCGGGTGCATCTACACTGTACAAATAATGCAGTTTAACACCACTTTAAGGCTGTTGCTTCATCCTATGGAGAATGAGACTTCTCTGAAGATGCCAGCCACAGATGCTGCGAAACGTCAGAAAGAAACTCTGCCAGAACATGGCCACATACCCGAAAAACCACAAAAACAATGGGATTTGATTTTTTACCAGGTCTTCAGTCTTTTTTGCCAAATGGCGGGTGCCTCTCAAAAACAAATCTCATTCTCATCCTCTGTAGGATGGAGCCATGGAAGCTAAAGTGGTGTCAGATTGCATCATTTCTACATGTAGATGCACTCCAAGTTGAGAATGGTTCAAGGTAAGCAGTAATCAGATTGCTATGCTGACTAAATGAAAATGGGTAAGTTTTAAAAAGCAAAATATGATTGCTGTTTCCTATAATTAATGGGAACTTGGATGCTCCATGCATAGTGTGACTCATGAAAGAATCTGGGTCAGGGCACATTATCTTTTAAGTAGAGTCTGGGAAAGTTCTCTTTAACGCTACAACTAGGATACCCCAGTGAGCACAGTCTTTTTCAAGTACTGCTTAAACATTACCAGCTCAAGTTGCAGTTGGGGAAGGGTATTTAGAATGCTCAGCTAGAGGACACCAAACTTCAAATCCCAGGGTTCCATAGGATGAACAGTTAAAATGGAATAATAGCATTATAATTGGGCGGTGTGAATGGACCCCTAAACTGGGTCATTCTGCCTGGGGGATTCTGGAGTTGTAGTACAAAGATAAATTTTCCAGCCTCTTGCTTTGGTGTAAGCATTGGAAGCCAATTTTAAAATAATTATCTAAAGTCATAGATAGAAAGAATAGACTTTTGTCATCAACTTTAAAACTTCATTTTAAACTTATTGCTTCTTGATGCAACACTTTTCAGCATAAGAATTTATGTAAAAATGCCATTTTCTGTACTAGCCATGTGGGAGCCAGACAACCCCTTCACGCTTTCCAATAAAAAGAATTGCCAAGTTTGACATTCTAAGCAGCCTCTTAATTAAACCAGTCCTTTTTGCAAAATTAAAGGGAGAAGCCAGAAATATAATAACATTTATTTTGCATTTTGAGTACCAAGAGAGCAAAGGTAAACACTGTAACGAAAATAACCTATATTTTAAAAAGACTACACTTTGGGTGTGTAACTATTTTTATTCAGCTTTAAAGTAATTTGATATGAGAATAGGTATTGCAGAAGAATATTGACACTTCAGTAATTTTAAAGATGGGTCTGAGAGGTAGAAGGAACAATAAGAATGTAAAGGTGATATCTTCCAAACTGGGCTTGCAGAAATAAGAACAATATACGCTCTGATGTCCCTATTTGGTAAGGAGAGTTCCAATGAAACCTCTGTCATCCCACTTCTTTCAGCACTTTAAAAATGTCCTAGGTTCTTTTTACATCTCCCACTCCTCCTTTGTCCTCACCTTATTTTAATGGTTGAAACTAAGTTCAAAGTGCAAAAGTAGTTTGCATTCACTTAACTTGGCAGATGGAGAGAGGAAAGGATGGAATCTTGCCCGTCACCAGCAGACTCAAGCAAAAGCAAAGTGCAGCAGCCTCCTTAGCTTGTCTGTTCTTCTTCATTATAACCATCTACACTACCCTTTGTTGTTGCCTGCCACAAATGCCCCAGTTCTTTCTGTGGAATGTTGGAGGGTATGGTACAAGAGTGCCTAGAACTAAGGTCTCTCTCCCTACTCTAAGGATGCATCTACACAGTGGAAATTATGCAGTTTGACCCTGCTGTAAATGCTGTAGCTCCATCCTATGGAATCCTGAGATTTGCAGTTTACAAGTTCTTTAGCTTCTTTGCAAAAGCATGCTGGTGCCTCGAAAAATACAAATCCCAAGATTCTGTACATGGAACCAGTAAGGCAGTTAATGTGGTATCAAACTGCAATATTTCTACAGTGTAGAGACACCCCTGGAGAGCCAGTGTGGTGTTGTGATTTGAGCATTTAACTATTACTCTGGAGACCAGGGTTTGAATCCTGGTGGGTGTGGAAATCCACTCGGTGACCCTGGCCAAATCAATCTCTCTCTGCTTCAGAGGAATGGCAATGGCAAATCTCCTTTGAGGAAACTTGCCAAGAAAACCTATTATAGGTTCACCTTAGGATCACTATTTGAAGGCACACAACTACTTGAAGGCACACAACAAAAACAGAAGCACTCTCAGAGAAAAAAAGTAAAGGCTTTATTATAGGAACTCCATTCTAAGAATGTAAAGTTAACCTAAGATTATGGAGATTCATACATAGCTGGAATGCTCAAACTGAATGACAGTCACTAATTTATCCATACAGAACCTTGTGCGCTTCACTAGGAACTTCACCTCCCTGGCCATCTAACTGATGCCTATAACACTATAACCCTGTGGACCCAGGAAGATGAAGTTCCTAGTGATTTCAGTCAAATGTGTACCAAAGAGTCCAGCCATGTTCCAAAACAACTTGACATGTTCTGCTGATACAGTCACAGCTAGAAGAGCAAACAAAGAGAAGAACAAGCATGCCAGACATGGGTGGGTTACAGACTGCCATGAAAGTATGGAGTCAGTCCATATTAGGGTTAGGAAGGTGCGGTGCTTCCGCACCCCCCTAACCCTAGTACGGACTGAGTCCGTACAAAATGGTGGCTCCTCTTCCACATGGGGGCCGCCATGACGACGTCACGACCGCGCCACCTCTATACGGGGCGGCACGGACGTGATGTTGTCGGTCCGCGCCAGGGCGCTTAGTGCGCCCTTTGTGCGGACCAGGAAAGAGCTCCGTTTCGGAGCTCCTTCCTGGTTTGTGGCACCGCTTTGCGTCACTGGGCGCAGCCTTCAGACAGCTGCGCCCAGCGAAGCAAGGGAGAAAGGGCCAAGCAGCTCCTTTCTCCTCCTCCCCGCCACCACGGGGTGTCCTTGGGGCTTGAAGCCCCAAGCACACCCCTTTCCAGGCTGCGGGGAAGGGGCCTTTTGCCGCTTCCCCGCAGCCTGAAAAGCGGCGGATCGGGGCCTCAGCGGCTGCCGTTCTGGCAGCTGAGGCCCCGATACACCGGGGGAAGGGGCGGGTACAACCTGCCCCAAATGGGCGGTCTGTAACCCGCCACAGTTTGAAAATACTGCTTCCTTCTTATTGATGAGTTTGACCTAAACTTCTGTTGCTACTTTGCTGCTGCTTCGGGTTTTTGTAAATTAGGTTTAATTGCTTTTTTGCTGGTGAACCTTGGGTTACTAAGCTAAAGTGCACACTGTGCTGTGTTGTTAAATGGCTAAGTTCAATCTATTATCAGACTACATTCAGGAGTCCTAAAGGGTAAAAAAAAATCTTCTTCAGTGGGAGACTGAACGGCAATGTAGAAGATTGGTTAAATTAGCTTGGAAGGGCCTGCTAAATATTTCTAGGGTTGTTGCCACACTGCAGAATTAGTGCAGTTTGACACTGCTTTAACTGCATGTCTACATCCTATGGAATCCTTGGATTTGTAGTTTGGTGGGACACCAGAGCTCTCCGGCAGAACATTGAGCCATAGCAGTCAAAGGGGCATCAAACTGCATTAATTCTGCAATCAGTGTAGATGTTGCCCAGGTTATTGGTCCTGGGGAATTTCTGCAGCAGCAGAGAATGGGGAATTAAGGTGTGGGGGAGAAGCATCAGATATCCTCACCTATGCACACCATTGTTGGTTGAATGAATATATGAATTTGTTAAAAAAGTAGTTTTGCATGCAGTACTCTATAGGAGTTTATCATATTGGCTTTGCTTCTGCAATAGATGTGGGATGTAAATTTAAGAAGGCAGATATTATTGCATTTCCGCATTGCTGGGGAGTACGCAGACTGTTTGCAACCTGGGCTTCTGCAGCATCTTTTCAAGAACCAGAAAATCCAGTTCTTTAAAAGATGTGGGAAGAGCCCAGAGTAGCCCAGGTTGCAAATGGGCTGCATACCCCACTCCTGGCGATGGGGAAATGTGATAAGATCTGCTTTCTTAAAGTTACATTCCATGTCTATCACAGGGACAAAGCCAATGAAATAAACTACAATGCCTGAACAAGAAAATCAGCATAAGAAAAACCAGCATAAGTGTCCACGATATCATATTTAATATTACTAAAATAATAATAAGACTATTTAACAAAAGAGAGGATTTGTAGTCTATTTGTGTTTCCAATCCTGTAAAGTCCAGTCTATTTCCTAGAGCCATGTGGTGCAGTGGTTTGGGTGATGGACTAGGACACTGGGAGACCAATGTTTGAGTCCCTGCTCAACCATGTATGCCCATTGGATGACTCTGGGCAAGTCACACTTTCAGAGGAAAGCAGTAGCAGACCCCCTCTGAAAAAATGTTGCCAAAATAATCCCATTATAGGTTTTCCTATGACTTGAAGGCACACAACAACAAAGCCAAGCCAACCATGCTAAGCCTGATGCCGCAAATCTTTTGCTTATTGTATTTTTATCCTGCCTTTATCCCAAAAATGGGATTCTTGTCCTTTGAAGATTTTACATTTTTCTCCTGCGCTGAACACTAACAAATACTGGCAGCAATACAAGAATGGTACAGCTATACTTTTGTCAAACTCCAAAGAGATTATAGTTCCAATTTAAAGATTTAAAGATAATGGAAAGTGTGCACTTTCCTTTGCGTTGTTTATCAATCCTGATGCTATTTTGCTTATAGTGATGGTGGTTAATTTTGAGATCCTGGATGGACAACAATTGTAAAGATCTAAATATAGTAGTACACATATGGGTAACCTCCAGGTTGGACTTCTGGAATGCACTGCACATTTGACTACCTCAGTAATTCAGAAACTTCAGTTACTGCAAAACATGGCAACCAGATTTGTTACTGGTACCTCTAGGAGTTGTTATATTAGACCTAAATTAAAATTATTCCACTGGCTGCCATTAATTTCCAGTCATGGTACAAAGTCTTGGTCGTTACCTTTAAAACCTTATGGTTTGGGTCAGGGTTACCTATGGGATCACTGTTTTCTATATTATCAGCCCCACTCAAGTCTTTTGGGAGATATTTACTTCAGTCAGCCAGGGTTAGACTGGCAACTGTTAGCCAGAGGACTTTTTCTTCAGCCCCTCCCTAAGTATTGGAATGATCTGCCAGAAGAGATTTGATAGATGGATATTCTGTCTGAGTGTTTAAAAAGCACTGAAGACCAACCTCTTTTAGCAGGCCTATCCAGATAGCTTTTAAAATTATTAGTTGGTTTAAAATTGATATTAATGCTCTTATAACTTATATGTATTTTTAATTGATATTCATGTTTAACTGTGCTATAAAGTGTCTGTTTGTTGCGATATTTTAATCTGTGGTTCCCCAACCTTGATCCATAGGTAAAGGTAGGTAAGAAATAAATAAATAATAATAATAATAATAATAATAATAATAATTATTATTATATAATATTGACGGAAGAAACCTATGCATTCTCTTTCCCCTCATTGTATAGATAGTGTTTTCTAGTTAGGCCCCTCTCTCTTTAAGACTAACTATCTTTATCTCAAGATTCTAAACTATTAATCTTGCAGTTCGTATGTGTCTCTAACTTTCCTCCTAGTTTTATCTCTCTCTCTCTCAATCTTCCTGCTATATATAACTATCACCAGTTTGATTAGGTTTTATTTTTGTTATGTATATATTTATTAAAGCCATTATTATTTATTTTCAAACCACAAACTACATGTTTGTTGTTTCTTTGAGTTAGTCTTTATTTTTTAAGAAAGCATATTAAAACATAATTTGACCCACACTTCTGCTGTACTGCTAATAAAAGCTAGATTCTGACAGGTCTGACTTTTATAGTTGCTTATTTTTGTTTCCCTGTAAAAGGGTTAACACCCTGGGAAACTCAAATTGCACCCCATAACTATTAACAATATTTTATAATATAAAATTATTGTTATTGTTATTTGCACTTTTAATTGAGACAAGATGTCCTAAGATCTGTTTTGGAAATGACAATTTTAGAATTCTCCACAAATTGTGGGGTTTTTCTTCTGCCACCTTAAAGAAATACAAGAGTAGAAACACATTTATACTTCAGCTCAAAATATGCGAGATAACAAAAACTGAGTTGTATCAAAATAACACTCTGGTTTTGAAGGCATTATGTCATGGTGGCAAACGGTTGCTCTCTGGCACTAGAATTCTCTCTTCCAAGGGATACTGTACTGCCTCTCTCTCTCTCTTTCCTCCAGCATGCAAGGACCTTTTTATTCAGGTGAACCTTTGGTCAGCTGTCTAGCTTCGAGGAAGGGACTTTTAATGGGTAGATCCCCCCCACTAATATGCTTTTAAACTGTTTTAATACCATTGTATTTATGTCTCCTCCCATTAATCTTGTTGCCTGCCTTGAGTCCCACTTTTAGAAGAAATGTGGGATAAGAAAAGAAAGAAAGACCATATAGTTCTTTCTTGCATGAGTGGTGGAAGAAAAAATTTGTTGCCTGAGGCACCCCACCAGCACCAAATAAAAGTTCATAGTATCCCTGAAAATATGCAGGATTGGGCTTGAAGCAAAACTTGGAAATTTACTGTCAAAAAGAATGAATTTATGACATGTCATTCACAGCAGAACAGTGATAGGATGAGACCTGGACCTAAAGCAGCATTCCACAACTGACTTCACATAATCGTTTATTCATGCTTCTTAAAAGATGCTTCCCAAGCTCTGCTTTAAAACAACTTGAGATTGCTAGATGAAGTCCATTATGGCTTCTATTCCCACTGAGTCCTCCAAATCCAAAGAACCAGAGAGGAATATTTACTGCAAAGTATGGCAAATCCGATAGATTTACAGTGTGTCACTGGTGCATTTATCTGCAAGGAATTACCTATGCACCCCAATCTTAATTACATTGGAGATGCTTGGCAGGGGCAACCAAGAGTGTTGGGAGCTTGACAGCCACCCCAGTCCTCAATGTCTGCTGCTTGAGATAGCTTTCTCACTTTGCCTGAGAGCTAAGGCCTTATTTTAAGAGAGAAGTGTTCAGTGCCTTTTATGGTGTGATAGATAAAACTCTAGCCTTAAACAACAGCCGTGTTCATGCATAATGTATGTGAACAATAGGTATGTGTATGTGATTGTCAATTGCAAGCACACCACTGCCTCCAGGCTCAAAATACATGTATTCACTCTGGGAACCTGCAGAGGGCTTGTTCTGTACATGCAGTGGAATGCATGTAATTATGTCATGCCATTGGAACTACTACAGTGGGTCCTCCCTATTGGCAGGCTTCTGATATCCGCAAAGGTGATATTATTCAGTGGTGGAAACATGAATATGCTCACACTGAAGTGTGTGTTCACATTGCTGCCATTTAATAATATGAAGTACAATCATCCATGTTTTTTAGCATGCACGAGACACCCAGTCCTGCTTAATTCTGTAAGGACAGTGGGCCCTCTATCAGTGTCTCTAGATGTTCCCATGGGGGTTTGGTTCTGTCCCCCACCACAGATTGGGGAAAAAAATGTGGATGCTTGCAGCCTATATTATTTAATGGGTGGTGATGTGTGCACGTCCACATCAGCGTGTCCATATCAGTTTCTCCAAATGCACATACAGCCATTTAATAATATGAGACATGGCAATCCACAAGCATTTGAATCTGCAGATAGCTAGCCTGTGGATCTGGTGGGTTCACTGTATGTGGAATTTAGGTAGGGGCATTTGTAGTTTTTGGCCAGCAAGCTTTTCTAGTGCCACATCAACCTACAAGCTTCCACATGATGCTGCTATGGCAATATAATTGTCTGGTGTGAAAGAGACCAAGGTTGTAGGCCAACTTTGTTGCCTGCTATGCTCGTTTTGTACTTGTTGAGGCTTTTTCACACAAAAGAATATTTAAAATTACAGTCCTCCACCTGCAGCCTGAAATGTCCATTCTGTAGCCCATTCGAATGCCTCAGAACTGCCCTACCTCATTCCCACATCAGTCTGCTGCACTTTGATAGCTCCTGTCAAGTCTGGAATAAAACCCAACGTAGATGCATTGCATTCCTGACATGGAAGCATCTGTCCATCACTGGTGTGCCTCAACCTTATGTAATGTACAAATGAATTACACATAAATGGGGGTAGTATTGTTGATATGATTAATTGAGCTCCACAATCATAGATGCCATGTAAGAATGCTCATGAGAACAGAGTTAGTTCAGATTCCAAGGAAACAAGGAAAGGTTGCATTTGGAGGTGTTGATAAATGTAAAAGATAGATGTGAGAGCTCTTTCAAGCAGAGTAATAAATTGGCAAAGCAGAAGCTGAGCAACCATCAGTCCTATGCTCCCTCGTTGCCCCCCCCCCTTTAAAGTATAGTATCTGGGTACACTAGATTGGGAAAACCTCTCCTAAGGCCATTGGACCAGATGACAACCCTATAACACATGGCACTGTCATGTTTGGCACCTTTGGCACTAGCAGCATTTTGTATCTTTTGTTATATTCTGGCAAACCATTCAGATTCTCAACGCTGTCATTCATGAGCCCAGAACACAATTTCCATAGAAATAATGAAAGTGAAAAAACTGCCATTTCCCATTGCTTGAGAAATATGCCTGAGCCACTTTCTATTTATATCATAAACCATCTCAACACAGTTGGAAGATTTCATTCAGGTGAGTGTATGGGAATACATGATGTAGCCTGAATGTTAAGAGTCTCTGTCCAAATGTTTGTTAGCAGTGTTTTCTCTAACAGAGCTAGACCATTGAGCATGAATTCAATTTCCAGCAAATATATGAGCTTCTATTGCCACTTATACTATCAGCTTTGAAATCCAGATTTAGCTGCTGAATGAGCAAGAGTGTAATTCTGTCATCCCAAGTCAAGTCTAGGGGACTTCAGCCTATCTCCTCAGGTGCATGTTTTACATGCATCAAAAGAAGTAGGCTCAAGTCTAAGAAACCTCATGCTGCCCACTTATTTCTTTCAGTTAGTCTCAAAGGTGCTACAAGATCTCTCTACAAATGGAAGAAGAAATTATGAACTTGTTGAGTGAAGTAAAAGTAAACAGGAAAAAAGGCACTTCCCCATTGCCTGTTCTTGCTACTTGCTATACATCTGACCAGCATCAAACACCTATTACCTTGGGTAGGCTTAATGTCTTATCCTCTGTAAAAGAAAGTTTTGTCCAAGAGCATTTATATCTCTACAATGTGCAGTGGTGTAGAAAATTTCACCCATATATTATTTCACTGGCTGTTTTACAGTGATTTCAATCTGGATATTATTATTCCAATTATCCAGAGGCATTTAGGGCAATTTAATACATTGCATGTGGTTTATTTAGTGTCAGACCTGATTTCTTAGGTTACATAAAAAGTGACAAGAGTTTGTACATCTGTTATAACCTGTAGGAAAATAATTATGATCACTTAATAGTTAATATATCGGGCTATTTCAGAGTCAAAGAAAAATCTATGCATTTCTTTTAAATATTATAGTGGAGACTTGTATTTGTTGTTGTTGATTTTGGTGTTGTGTGCATCTATCTAGAATTGCCTCTTATGTGCTGTCTCTGTTGTTCTTTGACTATAATAAATGTTTGTGCTTCTCCTTCCACTATAGTCTCCCCACCATCCCAGAAATCTTAGTGGGATTGCTCCATAAATGACAGCTGTCTAGTGTTCAGATTCTCTCTAAATGCTCAATAAGCGACACATGTTTATTCATATTACATTTTAACCATGCTGGAAAATTAATAGTTTGCCTCCCTGTTTGAAAAGCTGGGTTACAACATAGAAGTTTTCCCCTCCTCTAAAACCCCCCACAAAAACTGAATGTCAGGACCTGCAAATTATGATACAAATAAAGAAATGTATTTAGAGTAAAATATACCCTAAAGAATCACTTCTATCAGTCAAATCATAATAGAGTACTTATTTATTATTATTATTAACCTTTATTTATAAAGCGCTATAAATTTATTTATTGGAATTTACCTCTGTATAGTTCTGTGATGCTTTGGTGAGCCATGGTTCTGCACTCACTTTTTCACACCACTTTGCTAATCCTGCCTTCTTCCCCAAATATGTCCTACTCAGCGTATGCATGTCTTTTTATATTTATTATTTTTTTCCACAATTGCATGATTACAGAAAAATGATTTTAAAAAATTAAAAGAAAAGAAATAGAAAAGGAAAATGCAGTAAAAGCAACATTAGTCTGTCTGTAAATACTGAGGGAGAGAGTGAGAACTACAGTGGAAGGGACCTATCAAACCAGAGGCAATAGAGAAAAAGCAGTGTTATTGGGAGCAAAAAAAATTAGGAAAAAAGTGCACTCCAACAACAATTGAAATGTAAAGCAACAACAGTAGAGACACAATGCTGCATGAAAAATACAGACCAAAAATGCTATAATCTTGCTATGATTGCCGTTTACCAGCCTCATATAATAAAGTCTGCAATGTGTAGCTCAAAAGCAATTTCTGGGGATGCCCCTACACAGGTGCAATATTCAAAATGCAGGCATTTGTTAAGCAGTCTCATGATCATGAGGTAGACATTATTCCCCAGGAAGAGTATTTCTCTAAATTCAGAACATGGAGCTTCAGGACTTTCTGAAAGATAACTTAAAGAAAGTGTATGTCATGAGAAAAATCACAATAACAACAACAGCAACAAAGTATGATAGTGAACCTCAGAGAAAATATAATGAGTCAGTCTGGTATTAACTTACCAGTAGCATTTAAAATAAGGCGACCTATTGGGAAAGGGATGTTATGCCTCCTTCTCCAAATTGCCTCTCTCTATAGTAAGAAGTAACAGGAGAATAAATATCATACTCAAAGAGTTGATGACAGAAGAATAATATATTAAAAATGTTAAGTAGGTAATTCCAGTTGTCTAACTACTAAGAACCTCTGAGACATAGAAAGACAGTTTAAGATACAAAAATGAGGAGGTAGCGTTTTATTCATTAGAATTAATTAGGGATTCAAAGCCTTGTCAGTGAAAGATGCTATACTGGTGCCATATTAGGCGATAATGAAGATGTAAGTCCTTTAAATTTGTTGATTTCTGCCCCCCCCCCCCCCCACACACACCCATTATACACTTTTGATGAGACCAGAGTTTTTAAGGTAGAAATGGAATTTAAGCAGCCAAAAGCAAATTTCAGGACAGTAGGCTGAGCCAATGCAAAGTAGCCTATTGTGCCAGTACCAGCCTGCACAGACCACCAAAGGCCTTTATGGAGTAGCAACATCATCACAACACACACACTGTTCAGGCTGGGCCCTGAAGTGGCAGTGATCATCACCAGTCAGTGCAAAGGAGCTCCTCATCCATTCACCTATCATTTGGTAGTGAACAGTTTTTTATTGGAAATTTTTGGATTATGCTAACTGGAGTATTTATTTTTACTAAAATAAACTGGGCTTAAGTCCTGCTTTTAGACATGGTCCCACAAGGATTGTCCTGACCTGATTTTGGGTGTCTTCTGTCCATCCCACAGACTGAGCCTCACAGATCTCAGTCTAGTTCTATATACAAAAGGACCCAGCCTCAGCTAAATTAGAAATGTTCACCTTTGTGCTCTTTCTCTTCTGTTTCTTCACTGGCAAATCTTTTTGTTCCCATCCCACTTTTTTTTTTCTGTCTCCTCCACCCCAATTCTTGCTCATATTCTATCAGCTTCACTGAATTACAAACCCCACTGTCTTGACTTCCACCACAGAATTGTTTCTTTCCTTTCATCCTTCCCTTTTTTTCTTTCTCAGTGGTCTTTCTCACTTGCAACACAGGTTCTCACTCAGCTTTCCTCCTCCTCCTTCTCAGCCTTACTAGGAGCCCTGCCACATACTCTTTCTTCTATATACAGTCCTTACATGCACATACCTGGATTGTATTTTATAGCAAACAAAACAGAGATAAGATAGTGCCAGAATAATTTCTTGGTGTAGATGTTCCCACTGCTTTATAAGTGTATTCTGAGTGGTCATGGCCAGCTGAAAAAGAAAAGTGACTCCACAACCAAATTATTCAAAGGAGGAAGGAGATATGTTATAGTATAAAGCAGACTCCAAATGTTTTTAGTTCCATTCCAGTCATTCTCAACCAACATTTCTGATGTTGGGGGATAAAGTGGCATCTAATTGCATACCAGTTCAGATTCTGGTCATTAGATGCAACATCTGGTAGGAAATAAGCACTATATATACTCTTCTATAGACTGTTTTCTTAGGGCAGAGTGAGAATGCAATTGATGTCTGTGCCCCAGTCTGAAAGTCTAATCTAGTCACTTGAAGACATGCATAGCCATCACTCACTTATGCCCCCTCCCCCAGTTTCTTCCAGCAACTTCTACTGCCGAAAGATATGTGACATGATGAAATCATGCTCAGCAATTTCCCCTTCATCTCCCTTCCATAGGATGCCAAGGGACAGGACAATACTTAAGACTTCATGGGATGTGCGTTCCTTCACTAAATGTTACCAAATGTACCCTAGGAAAGAAATATAGGAGTGTAGCTATACATATACTGTACTTGGAGTTCAAATCAACTGTACCTGACCTTTCACCCTGAGTTTCCCTCTTGTTACAATAATATAAAAGTGAAGAGGCTTCTGCAAATAAGCTCATAAGTGGGTTTCTATGTTAGTGTAGCTTTCTGTATAAAATATTACTGGTCATCAATGCTGGCTAAAATTGGTGTTGCATAAACAGAACGTGTACAGCAGGCTAGTTTTTGGATTTTCCATTTATTTCTTTTGATGGCCTTTCATAATTCACTTGTAGTTCTGCTTTGCTCCATCACTCCTGAGTTATGAGGTCATCTATAACTCCTAGAAATAAATGATGTGCCACCAGTTATTGCTCTGTACAATATTACATTAATGCTTGTTACTCACACCATTTAGAATTTCTATTGAAACTCACATAAATTTGTTTGCAACATGCCAGTCTGTTTACATCTAGCAGAGCAGAAATTTAGCCAGGTAACTGACTTTCCCCCACTTAAAACTCTAAAATCTTATGGACTTAATCAAGAGATGTTAGCATCCTATGCGAGAATAAAAATTATTACTTGTGACTAATGTGCATCCTATGCACATTTATGGGGAAATAAGTCCCTTTCTGAACTCTCAACAATCTCAAGGGTTAAATGACATTTCCATCGCAAACATTACAATTTATCTCTATTGGATTCTGTTCAGAAGAATATTAATTCTGCAATGAATATTAGTAAAAATGAAATGAATTTTAGGCCTCAAGTTATTTTTTTAAAAAGGATCATGCTATCAATTGGTCAAGACACCCTTCTAGTGTGTATGATATGACATCTAATTCAAGTAGAAAACAGGGTGCCCATGTGGCCTACTTTACATAGGAGCCACCCCTTTGAAAATATGGTGAGATATATTGTATTTTGATTTAATAATTATTGGCCTACATGTAATTGCTAGTCTCAACTACAACAGGTTCACTAAAACATTGCAGATTAACACATGGAAGGGACAGCATCCTTCTCTCATCCTTCTCCTGTCCTTAAACGTCTCTCATCTTTAGGCTTCTCCCGTGGGTAAAGTGTCATGGAGCTGTCATTTGTCAAGGGACCACAAGAGACAGATTTCGTCCAGCCACCTTCTAGTCTTATCCAGAGATTTCTGTGATTTTAGTATAGGTGTCTACAGTGTCCCCTTCCTTGAGGTTGGTACGTTCACTTTGTGGGTGAGGGAATGGTATGTTGGGGTGTGGAGATGGGAGAAGTGGATGAGGTTTTGAATCCACCAATGCATGCCCCAATACAAAGGGAATATTTAGAATGATATGATGGCTGGACTAAACCAATTCTTTCACATTATTCGTAGTAGGAGATTTTCTTTTTAATGTCATCACCACCACTCCACACACATGGCCCGCAGCATAATAGGTTGCGGGGGCAAAAACAGAAACTGATGCAATCATCCCTTCTGTCCTCCTGGTATGAACCTAGCATGACTTGGATAGACCAGGAGTCCCTGATAGTGGAGTGCTCCATTGTGATAGATTTTTGCCTTTTACCTGAATTATACAGTGTTCAGAATGGATTAACAGAAGGCAAGGCAACATTTGGGATCAAGTCCAGGGCCTGGAATACATAGGGCCTGAACAGACAGGCCAAAATAAAGCTGCTTCAGGTCACTTTGGAGGTATGCTGTTTAAAGGCTGCATGGATCCTAAGAGGCCGGAAGCCACGCCAAAGCCACGCTCTAGTCCCAAGGACTGGAGCGCAGCTTCTGGCCTCTTACGATGCATGTGTCATGTAAACAGCATACCTCCAAAGTGACCTGAAGCAGCTATATTTTGGCCTGTCTGTTCAGGCCCATACTTTCAGATTTACCTCAGGTGCTATTAGTCCTGCAGAAGCATATGTCCCTATGCACAGAGATTCATGTAAGCATTCCAGTGCTGTCACAAAAATAAATAAAAATAAAAATAAATGAAAGGCTCACATAGGCACGATTTTACGTTCACATTAAGTGATCATCATTCAGTGACGGTGGAACATGAATGCATGTATCTTGCTCATTTTTATGAGTGACGGAGTGCATCATGGTATGGGAATGTCACCAGAATGCCTCATATTACTATACATTCACTTCACATTACTAAGGTTATCTTGAGATGGTCTTTTCTGGGTGCTGCTGCCCACAATTGCACGATGAGTGGCTATAAAAAAAATAGCCTTCTCAGTAGTGGTCCTTAATTTGTAGAATACCCTTCCCAAAAGAAACCAACATGGCATCTGTATGAGTAGCATTTAGATGCCAGGCTAGGACCTCCCTCTTCCAATGGGCCTTTAGTCCTTGATTATTATTTTTGTTTAAGTTTTCTTGCCTTTTCTTAATAGTCTAATGTTTTAACATTTTGATTTCTTAATATTTTAACAATGTTATGTGTCTGATTTTCTTGTCTGCATTGTAAAAACTCGTTTAATTTTTAAAAAAATATTGCATACTACCCAGAAGGCATTACCAGTTGGCTGCTATATGAGCATTTGAAAGACAGAAGGACAGAAAAATGACCTAAAGACTCTCCTGTTCTGCTCTCCAAAATTCTTGGATTACAGCTCCCTGCATTCCTAACCACTGTTTCTGCTGCCAGAGGCTGATGGGGTTTGAAGTCTAAAACATCCAGAAGCAACATCCATTTACTTCTGTAAATGGGACAGGAGTTACAACTGGGAAATGATTATGTGTAACCATGAGAATGCCTCTACAGAGGAAACACATGCCTATCACCAAACATTCCATGTAACCAATTTCTATGGAGTGTTACTCAAATTACTGCAAGTTATTTTCCCTGTTCACAAACACTAAACATTCACAAGATGTTAAAAAATAAATAATAACAAGCTAAAGGCAAAATGACTACACAGAGACAAGTTTGACTTCTGTGACTTTTTCAAGAGAAAAGGATACATCCTAGTGATTCAAAAATATTTGGGTCAGATGCCACCCACAAGTTTCCAGGTACAGTAATTAGCAATGAGAGATAGCAATAAAAAGGTGAGTAGCAGATATTTTTGAACAAGTATTTCTCTGGAGAATAGCAATAATTGAAGAAGAGATAACCAGCATGTTATAGAATTTCAAGTATTTTTCCATTCTTTCTTTCTAGATATTTTGGGGGAAGCTGTTAAGTTCTTAATGGCAGATGGCATTATTTATTCATATTTTTAGAAATCCTTTGAAGAAGTTCCTAATGACAAACTTCTCAAATGCCTTAATGAGAAGAACTGAAGAGCAAGACAAGGAAATGAATGAAGACTGTATGGAAAAAACAAGCGGAATATGTTCACAACTGAGTTTTTGGGAGTGGAAAGTCACTCTGAAGAAGTTTGCATGCAAATGTTTTCATGAGGTAGCATTTCTCTGAGGTTATTATCCAACAAATTCACAGCACAGTGATGGGAAAACCACCCTTCCATCTATATTTTTCTTATTGATCTGGTCATTTTCAAAGCAGAGACATTTTTCACATGGTGTGTTGCTTTCACAGGATTATAGTTTCTCATGAGAAATTCAGCTGGTACACGCCCCATACAAAGACAATGGATGGAATGGTCTTCTGAATTATAGGTGGATTAGAGATGTTTGAAAAGAACAGAGAAATGAAAAAAATCCCTCCCCTCCCTTCCTGGTTATAAGCATCAGAAAATGAGGATTATATCCTTACTGCAACCCATTTTATGCAACCCAGTTTTGACTCCTGACATTCAGACAAGCAAGCTAGAATGTAACCTTGTTTTCCCACAGTACAATCCTACTCATTAGACCAGATGTACCATATACACTCGACTATAATTTGACCTCATATATATGTTGAGGACAGGTTTTAAGACCAAAATTATGGATTTTGATACAGCCTGAGTATAAGGGGCTTCTCACATGTCTTACTAAATCGATTTACCTCTATCCGGTTTAAAGCTTAATTTGGGTGGTATCCTGATGCTATCAGAAGGTTTTTGCTGCCAAATTTACTGCCCTAAAACATCCCAGGTCCATCCTCGCTTCCAGGAGCACCCCAGCAGCCATTTTCTTAAGCCAGAAAACTCCCAGATCTGAAAAGAACCATGATGAGCGCTCCTGGAAGCTATATTCAGGCTGCAAATTCAGTGGCAAAAACCTTCTGATAACATCAGGATGCAGCCCCAGTTAAGCTTTAAGAGGTAAATCAATTTAGTAAGTGATGGGATAAGCTCCTAAGTCAAGGGTAAAACTTAGGGGCATGTAGGAAAGGATAAAAAGGATAAAAAGATAAAAAGGAAGATGATGCCAAAGAATGTCACTCTTTCCTTGCCCAAACATTCAAGAAGACCAGAAGTGGTGCCATCGCAAGAGTGAGTAGAGAGGCCAATGCTTCTTTTAGGTGCTCCCAGAAAGACTAAGCTCTCATCTTCTGCCACTCTATTAAAGAAAGTTAAAGTAGAGTGCTTACATTGTCACATGGATAAGTTAACCCAAGTTTTTGGGGTTGATTTTTTGACTATAATTTCTAGACTTATACATGAGTATTTACAATAAGTCTTGCTGTTTTGGATTTCACTAAAAGCCATACTAACCAAAACACACTTTGTTTGTGTTCTTGTCTCATTTTGGGAAGTAAACAGAATAAGATCTAATTAGCATTTCAATGGGAGACCACCAGGAAATGCTCAGGATATCCTGCTAGGACTAGGTAAGAATCCTTCTTAAAATACTGAAGAGATACTGCTGGTTTGACTCAATATATATGTTTCCATCTACTTACTCCCCTATGTGTGAGTGTTGGATTCAAGTCCATATTTTGCTCCATACTTTTTCTTTAAAAAAAATCATGTTTGTGAGACAGACTCAAAGTTCCTCTTAGTGTCAACTCTGGGAACAGCTTAATTCATTTGGACTCAGAACAAGAGAGCTGATCAATACTCAAACAGCTAGTTCAGACTTTCAGTATTTACAGTCTTCGCAATATTCTCAGTATAGTGCTAATTTGTTGTGTTTAATGTCTACTATAAATATGCACAACACTCTTTGTATGTAAAATGTCAAATGCAATATGTAATTGACATACTTCAGTATTCATTTTGTAAAGCATTTAATTTACCTAGAAAAATTAACAGGACTCCAATGTTCCAGTGTCAATTCCACAGTTATTAAAATGATCCATTAGAAAACACTGATGCACATTGAAGGCTGTTAAAGGCATTTTAGTTCTCACAGTATTATGGGTACATGAAATACAGAAATGTAATTTCTGGGTTTCTTCATAGCAAAGATGACATTTTGCTCTCTTCTTCACATAACCTGCTTTTGTATCACTTTGTGCTACTTGCCTTAGCCAAACACTGAAAAGGTTCAGCATTTCACTCAAGGAGAAGTACTGTCCCAATCATCTCTCCAGAGCAGGAGATTCTATCCTCTTTGGGTGAGGCTAGGAGGGTTTTATGATATTATCTACTGTACTTTTAGTCTGTAAGGTATTTCAGCTTTGTGGACTGCACTGTTACACCCTGTAGTTTCATGATAAATGTTAAGGTGCATACTCACAGCACATTGGTTCCCAAAGCCACACTAGTTACACTGAGAATCCAGAAAGACAGGGAGTTAGATTGCTATATACTGAAAAAACAGTTTTCATCTGTCAGAAGAAGGTCTTTGACGGGAGCAGGACATAATAGAGTGTGGCTGGAAAAATCCTCCATTACCTTCAACACCAGCATTTGGCCACTATGAAGATGTCATTAACCTTACCAATCAAAAAGTCCTATTACTTTAACTCTACAATACCACTGGTTATTCCCAAGTAATAAAGAGGGAACTGCTGAACCCTATCCTCAAAATAGCTCCTTTAAAATCTGGAATAAAACTTGATTTTATTCCAGTATGCCACCACTGACATGGAAGCCACCAGCTGCCATCAGGGCACATGTTGGTCCTTATAAGAAAGAACATTTAAAAAAAAATAATTTCCCTGCTTGTATAAAGCATGAAAGAAGCAAGTTATTATATAAACTCTTGTAACTGTAATAGTGTGAATTTATTACCTCCTGTGAAGGGGATAATAAGTGCAAAGATTACCTGTTTCTCTCAATAGTTGTGAGGATTAATTAGCTGGTGTTCATCAAACCATGTGAAGATGAAATAACCGGTCAGAATTCTAAGTATTATTGAACAGTTTAATTATATAAAGTCTCCTGTTTCCCAGTACAGATGATTTCTGTGTTAGCTTTGTGAGTTACATCTTGAAATTCAACTCATGAGTTTGTGAATTATAGAAAGGTTTAGAACAATATCGATCTCAAACACAGTCTTCCCAAAGGACCTCTGTCTCTTCTTGTCAAAATCAATGAGAAAATCACCCAAAGCCTTTAATAATTTTTGTGGTTTTATGCAGACAAGACAGGACTATCCAATGAGCCACAGGTTCACAATTTGGGAGAGACCTTTTTATCTCACCGGGATTCCAACTTAACTCTCACCATCGTACTACAGTCCAGTGAATTCTGTGATGCTTCTGCAGTGAAACATAATCTGAGAGAATGTGGGTAAGAGAACAGAGCTATAATAGAAATTATATTATTGTTCATAAAACCCAACAACCTCATTTGTTCTGGTGTCCCATGAAATATCTTTCCAAAATGTATAAACAGGACTGGTGCTGTTGCAGCTGTTATTATTTTTAACAGTAGGATTATATTAATAAGTAGCTACTAGGGAAAGCAAAACAGTGAATTCAAATTGTCAGAGCTGTTGACTAATGGAGGTCCCTGTAATGGTTCTATGTTAATGCTTTCCTTGTAAATATTTGCTGGGCCCTTTCTCTTTCAGTCTCTTCCTTTTCTCCTCCGTATGTCCCTCAGCCCACTGTATAGTGTCACCCTGCTGTATAATTGTCACTTTGCCTAGGGAGTTTTTACCTTGCATTTATCTTTTTTTAATATGGACCTGTCCCAACATATATCCTTCAATAGGTATTGTAGCAGAAGTACTATAATCGTGCAAAGACATTAAGAAATATAAACCCCACAACTGTTAGGTTTACAAAATAATTGTATTCCTTGGCCACAGGAAATACACAGTAAAATAAATGAAAGTGTAAGCATCATTGTTATGTGTTTTTTGTTTTTTTAAAAAAAAGAGAGATGGGGTAATGGACATACTCCAAATTTTCATTATAAGAAAACCCATCAGATCTTCCTTTGGATCATAGAATCATAGAATCATAGAATCGTAGAGTTGGAAGAGACCACTAGGGCCATCCAGTCCAACCCCCTGCCATGCAGGAAATCCAGATCAAAGCATCCCTGACAGATGTCCATCCAGCCTCTGTTTAAAGACCTCCAAGGAAGGAGACTCTATCACCCTCCGAGGGAGTGCATTCCACTGTCGAACAGCCCTTATTGTCAGGAAGTTCCTCCTAATGTTCAGATGGAATCTCTTTTCCTGTAGCTTGCATCCATTGCTCCGGGTCCTGTTTTCTGGAGCAGCAGAAAACAAGCTTGCTCCCTCTTCAACATGACATCCTTTCAAATATTTAAACAGGGCTATCATATCGCCTCTTAACCTTCTTTTCTCCAGGCTAAACATCCCCAGCTCCCTAAGTCATTCCTCATAGGGCATGGTTTCCAGACCCTTCACCATTTTTGTCGCCCTCCTTTGGACACGCTCCAGTTTCTCAATGTCCTTTCTGAATTGTGGTGCCCAGAACTGGACACAATATTCTAGGTAGGGCCTGACCAGAGAAGAATACAGTGGCACTATTACTTCTCTTGATCTAGACACTATACTTCTATTGATGCAGCCTAAAATAGCATTGGCCTTTTTAGCTGCCGCAACACACTGTTCACTCATGTTCAACTTGTAGTCTACTTGGACTCCTAGATCCCTTTCACACGTAGTTTCATTCAGCCAGGTGTCACCCATCCTATATCTGTGCATTTTATTTTTCCGCCCTAAGTGCAATACCTTACATTTCTCCGTGTTGAATTTCATTTTGTTAGCTTTGGCCCAGCTTTCTAGTTTATTCAGGTCATTTTGAATCTTGATCCTGTCCTCTGGGGTATTAGCTATTCCCCCTAATTTGGTGTCATCTGCAAATTTGATAAGTATGCTCCCAATTCTGTCATCCAGGTCATTGATAAAGATGTTGAATAGCACTGGGCCCAGGACAGAGCCCTGTGGGACCCCACTGGTCACTTCTCTCCAGGATGAAAAGGAGCCATTGTTGAGCACCCTTTGGGTTCGGCCGGTCAACCAATTACAGATCCATGTAACAGTTCCTTTGTCTAGCCCACATTTTACAAGCTTGTTTGCAAGAATGTCATGGGGAACCTTGTCAAAGGCCTTAGTGAAATCAAGATATACTACATCCACAGCATTCCCTTCATCTACCAAGCTGGTAATTTTATCAAAGAAAGAGATTAGGTTTGTCTGGCATGACTTGTTTCTCTGAAACCCATGTTGACTTTTTGTGATTCTGGCATTGCCTTCTAGATGTTCACAGACTCTCTGTTTAATGATCTGCTCCAGAATCTTTCCTAGTACTGATGTCAGACTAACTGGACGATAATTGTTGGGATCCTCTTTTTTCCCCTTTTTGAAGATGGGGACAACGTTTGCCCTCCGCCAGTCTGCTGGGATCTCTCCTGTTTTCCAGGAGTTTTCAAAGATTATTGCCAATGGCTCCGATATTACATTTGCCAGTTCTTTTAATACCCTTGGATGGAGTTCATCTGGTCCCGGAGACTTAAATTCATTTAAATTAACAAGGTGTTCCTCTACTATCTCTTTACTTATTCTGTGCTGAAATTCCCCTATTCTGTCCTCTGCTCCATTATCCTCAGGTTGAGCACCCTTTGCCTTTTCTGAGAAGACTGAGGCAAAGAAGGTGTTGAGTAATTCTGCCTTTTCTCTGTCTTCTGTTAGCATTTTGCCATCTTCTCCACGCAGTGGCCCTACCGTTTCCTTCTTCTTCCTTTTGCTGCGGACATATCCAAAAAAGCCCTTTTTATTGTTTTTAACCTCTCTAGCAAGCCGGAGTTCATTCTGCGCTTTAGCTTTTCTGACTTTACCCCTACACATGCCTGCTATTTCTTTGAATTCCTTTTTTGTGATTTCCCCCTTTTTCCATTTCTTATACATGTTCCGTTTCAAACTTAGCTCGGTTGAAAGTTCCTTAGTCATCCATCCTGGTTTCTTGAGACACCTCCCGTTTTTCTTTCTCACTGGAACGGTTTGAAATTGTGCCTTCAGTATCTCTCTTTTGAGAAACTCCCATCCGTCCTGAACTCCTTTATCTTTTAGTATTTCTGACCATGGAATCGCCCTCAATACTTCTCTAAGTTGACTGAAATCCGCTCTCCTAAAGTCTAGGATGCGTGTCTGACTATGCCTGGCTTCTCCTTTCCACTGTATTACAAACTCCAGGAGAACATGGTTACTTCCACCTAATGATCCCACCACTTGCACCCCATTAACCAAGTCATCCTTGTTGGTTAGGATCAGATCTAAAATAGCTGACCCCCTTGTTGCCTCTTCCACCTTTTGGACCATGAAATTGTCTTCCAGGCAAGTGAGGAATTTCTTAGGCCTTGAGGATTTTGCTGAGTTTGACTTCCAGCAAATATCAGGATAGTTCAAGTCGCCCATCACTACTACATCTCTCTTTTCTGACTGTGTGGTCATCTGTTCTAGAAAGATATCATCCAATTCCTCAGTCTGACTTGGGGGTCTGTAGTAGACTCCCACCGTAACATCCTTGTTGTTTCCCTCCCCTTTGATTCTTATCCAGATGCTCTCCACCTGGCTTCCATGATTGATGTCCTGGATCTCTTCACTGGTGTAAATATCTCTGACATATAGTGCTATTCCTCCTCCTTTCTTGTTTGGCCTATTTCTCTTAATAAGGTTATACCCCTCTATTTCCACATTCCAATCATGAGACTCATCCCACCAGGTTTCAGTGATGCCTATTATATCATATTTGCTTTGTTGTACTAGGAGTTCGAGTTCATCTTGCTTATTTCCCATGCTCTGTGCATTAGTGTAGAGACATCGCAGACCTTGGTTCCCTTTTACTTGCTGCCTGTGCAAGTTTTTTTGCCTCCCACTGTTGGAGCTGCAGAAAAAGACAGAAAGATATGAAAAGCTGAAATTGACAATATTTCTCCCTAATTTCTTGGCTCAGCCAGCAGATAGCAAATTCCTCAAGCCACATTTTCTGAGTACAGGAAGAGCAAAATATCAAGACATGTGGAAGGAGAAGTCAGCAGCTGGTTTTCCATTATTATTATTATTATTATTAACCTTTATTTATAAAGCGCTGTAAATTTACACAGCACTGTACATACAATATTTTTAATTGGATGGTTCCCTGCCCTCAGGCTTACAATCTAAAAAGACACGACACAAAGGGAGTGGTGGTGGGGAAGGGGCCTCTCTAGTAGGATAATACATATAAAATACATAGCAATATAGGAAATGATTCAATAAAACAGGCAACAAAAGAACATCAAATAGCAAGTGACAATTATGCAATGCCTGGGAACGCTGCCCTGAACAGGATGGTCTTCAACTCCGTTTTGAAGCTGGTTAAAGAAGTGATGGCTCTTGCTTGTGGGGGAAGAAGGTTCCAGGAGTGAGGGGCAGCAAGTGAAAGGGGGTGAATCCGGGATGGGGCAGAGGAAATCCTGGGCTGGGACAGCAGCCCTTGACTACCAGAACGGAGGGCCCGAGTGGGAAGTTAAAAGTTTTGGAAATATTTATTATTTTGCATAATGTCCTAGTTGAAATATATCTGGAAAGTCCCTCTAATAAAGAAATCACAAATGGGTCTCTATAAAAGGATTAGAACTAAGTAGTCAACTGAATTTGAATGTTTTCACTGACAGTGTAGATAACAATGGATTGTTGGCAGGTCCTCCTGAATCTCACAGCAACCTCTGGAGATCAGTCCCATCATGAGTTTGATTTGCTGCACCTTAGAGATAGCAAATGGACACAGCTGTTTTTTTAAAGATGCTCATTTTATGCTAAAGTACTCTAGGCTATACATGCTAGTACACCTATTTGTTGTATTTGTTATGCAAGTACATATTAAAATTGTTTCTGAGGCCCTTTGCAGTTATAGAGCTATGATCCCACTTTAACGGCTATGGCTGCCCCCTGTGGAATCCTGGGATTTGTAGTTTAGGGAGGGACATTTAGAATTCTCATCCAGAGACCTCCAGGGCCTCCCCAAACTTACTTGCCTCCCCACACCCTTGCCTTTCAACTGGTAAGCGGCAACAAGAGTGCTTCCTCCCATGACTTGACAATTGCACAGGAAGGTTTTAGACATGGCACAAAGGGCTAAAAGCCAGCCCCTTCTGGCTCATCAAAAAAAGAAAAAAAAAGAAATTAAATTGATATGTGGGGAATGGACATGGAACTCCACAGGTGAAGCTTTATAGTTGGTCCTCCTTATCCACAGATTTTTTTATCCATGGATTCAAGAATCCACAGCTTGAAAATATTCCAAAAAAAGTATAAATTCCAAAGAGCAAATCTTATTTTTTTTTTCATTTTATACAAGGGACTCCATTTTACTATTCCATTATATTTAATAGGACTCAAACATCCATGGATTTTGTTATCCATGAGAGGTCCTGGAACCAAACCCCAGTGGATAACAAGAGCCCACTGTACATTCTACTTGCTTGATGTAGGATCTTGTCCTACAAGGTACAGGCACCTTGCTCTGTATGCCCTAGACATGTCAAGTGAGGTAAATTATGCCGTCCAATTACCAGTTCAGAAGTAAGACTCAGCTTCCATTTCCACTTGGTGTTTGCGTGAAATGTCGGGAACACCATCTTGTCTTTTGTGTCAGGCAGCAAAACATCTTAGGTTAGTTGAGAAGATTGAAAAAGACTATTGAAATCACCAGTGTGGTGGGGTGACCAAAATGCTAGGAAAGCAGTGTTCAAGTCCCAATTGAGGTCTGAAGTGGGGCTTAAATCAATTACTTAGGCGTACTACAGTCAGGTTGGTAGATTTCTCCTGATGCAAAGATGGTGCTGAAGTATGTTTCCCAGCAGTTAGGAGAGATTAAATAAATTCACACTTGGTGTTGTTTTCCCAGGCATTTGAGACTACTTGCCAAAACATTCCAGAGTCTTTCATGCTTGATGTATTTATTAAGATTTGCCATGTAGATCTTGTATGCTGAATTTTTAAAATTTTAATTAGGTCTTTGTAACTCCTTTTTAACATGAACCATTCAGGAGGTAGTGTTTGCAAATTTTCCTCGCTGTATTGCTGATACTGTTTTTATTAAGAATTTTTTTAATGACAACACATTCACAATCAAACCAGCACTTAGATATTATTTATCGAAACAAAGTAAAAACTGATGTAGGTGTGTCTGCACTTATCAGTGCTTCTCGTTGCTGGAGGTTGCTTTAGAGTACAGTACTGCTGTTATATTTTGGCTTAATTTATTTGACCATTTTACTCATGTAAATCTTTTTTCAGCATCTACACTTAGCATCTGTGTACACTCTGTATAGATGTTCTGAGTGGCAACATTAGCACTAGGCTTGACTCAGGCTTGCATCTTTCCAAAGTCGCTAAAATGTGTACCCAGCTTGTTTGTGGGCAATTAGCTTACAGTTGTAAACCACTTAGAGACTGCTTAGTGCGGTATGAAGCAGTATATAAATGAAGCTGCTATTGCTATTACTATGGTCACTCTCAAGGCGTTTGCCCACAATGCAGCTGGATATAGCATTTAGCAAACTGTGTGAGGCTACAAAATAGTCTATTGTAGAAGCTCCTTTAGAAAAGTATATTCTCCAGGTCTATCACCTTCCACACTCCCATTTAAGACTACTAAATCAAGTCTGTTTACCAGTTGCTTTAAGTAAAGGCCGGCATAGTTGCACCTCTTATCTTTTAAGTGCCTCATTCATATAGAATGGGTGGCTTCTAGTTCTATAGAATTTTGCTGGTAACGAGAGTACAGCATTTGATCTATTTGGCTTGTTCTGGCATTAAAATCTCCTGCCACGAGAATGTAAGATTTGAGATACAAGGCTGTTAATTCAAAGATGTACTCTTCTAACTTTAAACAGTTATTTTTGGTTAGTTGTTGATGTCTCAATGGGTGGAGGTACACATTAACTATCAGTAAGCTGACTGATCTGAAGCTGATAACCAGGGCTGTTGCTAATCAAAGTAAAGAAGTTGGTCTAGCTATATTTGCCCTAATGCTGGTTGAAATTAGCACAGCTAGGCCTCCTTTAGGTTGACCTCCATGAAGGCTGGGTTCTGCATCTAAAGAGTATGCAGAGAACCCATTCAAAACCAGGCTCTCTTTTGCCCAGGTCCCTTGCAGCAGTATGATATCATATTTGGTTATAAAGTCCAGAAAATTAGGGTCCTCCATTACCGGCGCCAGCCAGCTACATTCCATGCTAAAAGTGCCAAAGATTGTTTTTGTTGGTGTGATTTCTGATAATCCTTTTTTTGTCATGTTTGAAGAAATGGGACATGAAGGCCCAGAAAAGACCTTTGAGAGTACTGTATCACTACCTTAGTTTGGAGGACATTGTTTTGAATTTTGTGATCTGCTATTTGGGAAGGCTGCCTTTCTGTACTGATCTGAGGCTTTCTGATCCTTAGGTACATTGGAAGAGGCTTTTCAGATGTTTCTTTTGGTTCTTCCGTGTACTTAATGGCTTTGTAATCAGAATTTGGTCTACTGACATTTGAGATTACCCTTTTAGTTTGATTTGGTTGACAGGAAAAGAAGGTTGTCTCATTGGAGATGCCAGTTTATTCGCCTCTAGAAATCTCATGCTAAGCCATGTAAGAGGCTCCTTTTCTCTTGAGTTATCTGTTGGTGGTAAACTAGTTTCAGTGCTTCTAATCTGAACACCATTTGATGTAGGATTGAATCCTACAGTAGCTGCCACATTTCTACCACATTGATGTTCTTCCTATTTTGGGGTTTCCACATGTTCAGACAAGGTAGAAACATCTATGACATCATGTTCTTTTATATCAGTTGGACTCTTTTTTTTCCCAGTGCGAAGACTTGCCAAATGTGACTTTAAAAGAGCTAGTCTTAGCATTACTTCATCTTGTGCTTCAGTAGGCAGAGTGCAGAAAGAACTCATTAGCATTTTTTCTTCCTTATCAAAAAGAATTTTCTCAGTTTGAAATAGTTTTCTTGGTTTAGAGTCCTTTCCTTCATCAAGATGAATATGTTTAGGTGTTTCAAACTCAATTGGTTTTGTGGCTGGACATTTTCATTTGGTAGTTTACTTTTCTGGATTAATTTGCTTTCAGTAACTAGTATCCGTGGAGGGGCGATGTTCTCCAAAAATCTTCCTGCAAGCCAAAATCGTATTGACTTGTGTCTTGTTCAGCAAAGGTAACCACTGCATGGGTGTAGTTGTAGAAGATGTATTCAACATGCATTGTGTTCATTATGGAGAGCTTATATGGGTTTATGGTGTTCAATATAGGCCAGGAACAAACAAGCCTTTGAGGCGCCCTCATCACGTGCGAGGGCTGCCTGGTAGGCAGAACACCCACACAGCCATCAGCCCTCACATGTGACGAGGGCACTGCAGCTGCAGCGCACCCACCAGACCAGGCGCGTAATGGTGATGTCACAGCTGCGCCACCTCCAAACAGGGCATTGCAGTTGTGACTTCACTATGGCGTCACTGGCGCTTTGGGGCACAGAAGTGTGCCGCAAAAAGGAGGCACAAGAAACACCTGACTCCATCCACATAAAACCAAGCATAACACCACCAGGTGACTGAACTTTGTAATGGCACTATCCACATAGTGGAATTCTATTTGGCAGCCATTTGAGAATGGGTATGATAGAACTATAACAGATTAATCAAACTCTTTTTCTCTCTTATGAGTGAACATAAAATAGTGACTGTGATCTAAATTCTAATTTGTTCTTTAGAGAGTTAAATTCTGAGCTAAATATTTGAGTTGAGTTCCTAACTAATTCTATGCTGAAATGAAGGAAAATTTTTTTACATTGCATTCATGCATTCATTTCAGTTCAACCTTTTAATGTGCAGCAGCAGCAGACATACACTCACAAAAGCTTTTAGCCTTTTAAATCAAGGTCTTGATTTAAAAGGGCATTGTGGAGTCCCTGAACTACATATTTCACATGGCTAAACCCTTATATTTGTATGGTTTTTGCTGTGATCATTCTGATATTGGTTAGTGGGCAGAGTACATTAATACACAGTTATTTATATGACATATGTTATTACTTTCAAATGAACACTAAGCTATTGAGAAGTAGGTGGATAAATAAGTAATAACTTCAAAGTCCCTAAAATAAAAGATTAATTGCCATTTTCTGTGAAATTGGATGTGGCTGCTAAATTTAAGATGACTGGTCTAACATATGAGGCTCAGATCTTCTGAGAATATATAAGTTAACTTTTGAATCATAGAACTGTAGAGCTGGAAGAAACCCCAAGGGTTCTATCGTCCAACCTCCTGTCAATGCAGGAAATCCACAGCGAAAGCATCCCTCATGGATGGCCTTCCAACTTCTGTATAGAAATATCTAACAAAGCATGTCCATGACCTTCCAAGGTAGTCTGCTTCACTCTCAAACAGCTCTTGCTGTGAGCAGCTTGGGAAGGAAAACAAGAAAGAGTTGTGGTTACCACTATGTTCAGATGTGATGGCACATCCAGTGCAGGAAGCAGTATTATATTTCCTCCCTCTTGCATTCAACATGAATTCTGCACAAAATCTAAGGGAAGGATTTTGTTGGTATGCAATACCAATGTAGTCAATAGTAACTGTACATGCTGCAGCCATGAAAGAAGGAAGACGTTGGAGCAACAGGTCACCTTAAGCTGGAGGATTCTCTCTAGGGATAGAAAGAATATTCACAAATGCTTGAAAATGTGTAAAAACACCCCAATTTTTTAAGTGTCAAGAAACTATGAATCTTCACAGTTCAGAATTTACTCTGCACAAAATTTGCATGTGGCTGTTTTGCACACAAAACAGCATTTTCTCCTTAGGAAACAAAAATTTCTGTGGAGAAATGTTATTTTCTATGCAAAAAATGCTGTTTTCTGTGTAAATGAACAATGTGGGAATTATGCACAGATTAAGTCCTGAATTACAAACAAACCTCAAAAACTGGGCAGTTTTTCAAGACTTTATCGCAGCTGGAAGAAAATTGCTAAAATTACTTAGTGTTTCCTTCAAGGAAAAATTTTGAAGAACTGCATCTCTAATTCTGTCTACATTTACTTCCTACTAATGTATAACCAGAGATCAGAATCCTGCATTATTATGCTGTCTTATGGTTTAGAGTACATGTGGGAAGGGTGCAGAGTATGGATCCTACACTGCATTTGCAGAGTAATACTTCGCCATCGTAGGAGCATGTCTGTCTCGTCATTCCGTGCCTGCAGTGGCAGACATAGGCTGGACAGCTTGTAGAAGAGAGCAAATATTGCTTTATTAAATTACAAAGTCGAAGGTCCCTTTTTGTGCTGTCTCCCAGGATACATGTTTCATCTCCACAATCACCAGTTGTTGTTGTGTTGTTGTTGTTGTTGTAGGCCTTCAAGTCATTTCTGACTTATGGCAACCTTAAGGTGAATCTAACACCTGTCATGGGAGTTTCTTTGGCAAGATTTCTTCAGAGGGGGTTCACCTTTGCCTTCTTCTGAGGCTGATAGAGTATGACCTGCCCAAAAGTCATCCAGTGGGTTTCCATGGCTGAGCATGGATTTCAGCCCTGATTTCTAGAGGCATACTCCAGTGTTCAAACTGCTACACCACACTGCATCCTCTAAAACGTCTGACAACACTACTGACATTCTCCTATGTCCGAAGGCTCCCTGAACTTGTTTTAGATGTGAGCATTCAATTACTTTCTGTTTGGAAAAAAAGGCATTCCCCAAAAAAAGGCATTGCATAATTGTCACTTGCTATTTGATGTTCTTTTGTTGTCTGTTTTATTGAATCATTTCCTGTATTGCTATGTATTTATATGTATTATCCTACTAGAGATGCCCTTCCCCACCACCTTCCTTCTCCTTTTGTGTCGTGTCTTTTTAGATTGTAAGCCTGAGGGCAGGGAACCATCCAATTAAAAAGAGGTATGTACAGCGCTGTGTAAATTTACAGCGCTTTATAAATAAGGTTAAATAATAATAATAATAATAATACAAGAGAGGTGCTAGGGCTAGCATGATGTTGGGTGTTGCGGCTAAGACTCTGGGGACCAGGGCTTGAATCCCCAGTCTGCCATAGAAACCTACTAGGTCATCTTGGACAAGTCACATTCTCTTGGCTTCAGCAGAAGACAACAGCAAACCCCTCTGAACAAATCTTGACAAGGGTTGCCTTAGGGTTGCTGTAATTCAGGGATGATTTGAAGGCATACAACAAGAGAGATGCTGTTGTCCATTTTAGGGGCCAAAACAGTGGACCACAAAATTGTGAAGCAGTGACAGGGAAGTGCATGCATACAACAGTACTTAAGGTCTTGCTGCTTCTATTAGTATGGACAAGTTTTTAATGGGCCAGCAAATGTTTCTAATTCTTGAAACATGACCTTTCAGGCCACACAACACTCTTTGGGGGTGAGGAAGTGTTCATCACAAAAAGGAAAATCTTGCATGGCAGGTGTGAATGGGGTCTGCACTAATTAGATTACACAGTACATCATTGCCAGAGGGATGCGATTATATCTTCCTAGCAGCAAAGTGCCAAGGGAATACAAAGAAGCTAGAAGTCAAAGAGCATTTTAGTATTCCCTGCACATTGGATTATCAGAATTCTTAAAAGGCAGAAAGTTGGGATAATGAAAAATAGGCAAGTCACATTGTCTGATATTAATCTGAGATGTGTACATGGTACAAAGTCATCATATGTCCAATTCCATTGTATTGTACTGATGACTGGTGAATCTTTATTTTGGACCTCAATAACAACTTGCCATGCTAGCTGAAGCTGATAGGAGTGGCCTGAAACATCTGGAAGATCACAGGTTCCCCCTGTGGTTTGTGGTGTCTTGCGTTGCATTTTCTCACAGGAAAAAACAGCAATATCTTCTAGGATAGTGTAAGGTTTCATTGAAGCATTTGTCATTTTACTGTTCAAGTTTTATTTGTCTTAAGCTTTTACTTCAGGGGTGTAGTTATGAGGTGAGGTGGAGGCAAAATGAGGGCATTCCCCCCCCCTAAGTATTCTGAAATGTTCCTAGAGTCTCCACATTTTTTGCATTGCAATAATCTTAAAACATGACTTGAGCATTTAGAAATATAGTTTAGGCATCCAAAGAAAAGGGGGCAAGTAAACTTACCATGAAAATGTGACCACAAAAAATGTAAGAGTTCTAGGTATGAACATTTTTCAGTGTCTCATCCTGCAATATTAGAAATTTGGGAATTGAAAGGAAACACCATTGGTGAGTCGAAGGCTTTCATGGCTGGCATCCATAGATTTTTGTGGGTTTCTCGAGCTCCTTTCCAGGCAAGCATTCTCTGAATATGCCAGCCACAGATGCTGGCGAAACGTCAGGAAGAAACTCTTCTAGAACATGGCCACATAGCCTGAAAAACCCACGAAAAACTATCCAACTATCCATAAGCTTTCTTATTTTTCCATTGGGCAGCTTTCTTCTTATTTTTTTTTTGGGGGGGGGAGCTACATGTCAGCATGCAAACAGAAGGCATTGTCCCCCAAATGAGAATTTTGTCCTCTGAATGAAAACATATCATAGGAAAGTTAATAATAATAGAGATGGGAAACACTTGGGGATGTTTTCTGTCCTCTGGTATTTTGATTTCCTGAAGGCATGGTAAAAGTGAAACGCAATTGTGGAAATAAACTGACAATTTGATTCCACACTCTTCCTGTCATTATCACAGATATGCATCTTCTAGGGAAACCGTAACAAAATAGTGCTGATTAAACTCCAGCTCAGTCCAAATGGCAATAATGGTATGGTACCATTTTATCTATACATGCCTGTACAGTTGCAGCCCTTTAGCCACTTCTGTCAGACTGCTCTCATTGCCTGAAATGTTTTGGATCCCATAAAAGTAGCAATGGTCATGGTGAGTGGGAAAGATGGGAGTGATATATAGTGTAACACTTCTGCAGAGTGCCAGACTGGGGAAGGCTGCCTTTAAGTAACTGAAATGCTTGGATCATTTTAGTTCTTGTGACAAGAGTAATTGACAAAGTCCTCCCCCACAACATATTATTAAAGGTTTTTCCATGCCTTCAGTATGAAATGTACATAGAGGCAGCCTTCTGTATCCACAGATTCTGCATCCACAGATTTAACCATCCATGGCTGAATCCACAAAATATTGAAAATATATATTTTTTTTAATCCAAGAAGCAAACTTTGATTTTGCCATTTTATATAAGGGATACCATTTTACTATGCTACTGTATATACAGTGGGTCCTTGTTATCTGCTGGGGTTTGGTTCCAGGACCTCCCGTTTGTTATCCTATGGATAATAAAATCTTTGGCTGTTCAAGTCCCATTAAATATAAAGGCACAGCAAAATGGTGTCCCTTATATGAAATGGAAAATCAAGGTTTTCTATTTGGAATATATATATATATATATATATATATATATTGAATATTTTAAATCTGTGGATAAAAAATCCGTGGATAAGGAGCGCTGACTGTAATGGGACCTGTGTATCCACAGATTTTGATATCAACATAGGGTCCTCGGACCAAACTTCAGCTAACACCAAGGACCCACTGTGTATTCATACTCAGACATGTATACTTTATCCACTCCTATCCATGGCATACATCAACAAATATATTGTATAAAATGGCATTTGGGGTCAGCCTTACCATTGGATGGAGTGAGGTGGCTTCTTCAAGATACTGATTTGGAATGTCATGAAAGGTCAGCAAATTATTTTATTCTGGTTCCATTTTTACAATTGCTACGGTCCAAAAAGGAGTGGTGAATGGAGAGTATTTTCTGATGCCAAAGTGATTTGGCTAGTTTTGGGTAGGCATACCCAGACTTCTAAGGTACCATGCACCTGGGTGCAGGCAAGGGTGAAGGGTGAAGGGCAACCTTTGCTGCTTCACCTCAGGCAGCAAAATGTCTTGGGCCAGCTGAGTAAAAACTGCAAGGTGGTAGATAATGGTTCTCCATGTAATCTTGAACCAGACTTAGGATGTATTTACAGTGTAGAAATAATGCAGTTTGACATCATTTTATGTGCTATAGCTCCATCTTATGGGATCCTGAGATTTGTAGTTTTACAATGACTTTAGCCTTCTCTGCCAAAGAGTGCTGGTTCTTCACAAAGCTACCAGTTCCAGAATTCTATAGGACAGAGCCATGACAGTTAATGTGGTGTCAAACTGCATCATGCCTATAGTGTAGATGCAGCCTTAGAAAGCCCTACACCAGGTGAAGGAATCATGTAGCCCCCCAGATGTTGTTTTGTAATTCCGAGAATTCTTCACCATGGGCTATGCTGGCTTGTCTTCTGGGACTTTCAGTCCAACATCAGAAACATTCTAACCCTTGCAGTATTTCAAGTCATGTCAGATGAATCTGTTCTCTTTTTTGATAAAATTACCAGCTTGGTAGATGAAGGAATACTGTGGCTTTAGCATATCTCTAGTGCCAAAACTAACGAAATGAATTTCAACAGGGACAACTGTAAGGTACTACATGTAGGCAGAAAAAAAAATGAAATGCACAGATGTAGGATGAGGGTTACTTGGCTTGACATCAGAGGTTGTGAGTTTGATCCCAGGCAGAGCTCCAAGGTCTACTCAGCCTTCCATCCTTTCATAGGCTGATAAAATGAATACCCTGTTTGTTGGGGGCAGTTGGCTTACACGTTGTAAACTGGTTAGGGAGTGCTTGTTCACTGATCAGTGGTATAGAAGTGTATTTGCTACTTGCTATTGCCATGCGAAAGGGATCTAGGAGTCTTAGTAGACCACATTAAACATGAGTTAACAGTATGATGCAACAGCTTAAAAAGCCAATGTGATTCTAGTCTGCATCAATAGAAGTATAGTGTCTAGATCAAGGGAATCAATAGTGACACTCTATTCTGCTTTGGTCAGACCTCACCTGGAATATTGTGTTCAGTTCTGGGCACCACAATTTAAAAAGAATGTTGACAAACTGGATGTCCTGAAGAGGGTAACTAAAATGGTAAAGGGTCTAGAAGCCATGCCCTATGAGGAGAGCTGGGTATGTTTAGCTTGGAAAAGGGTTAAAAGGTGATATGATAGCCCTGTTTAAATATTTGAAAGGATGTCATACTGAAGGTGGAGTAAGTTGGTTTTCTGCAGCTACAGAGAATAGGATCCAGAGCAATGGATTCAAACTGCAGGAAAAGAGATTCCACTTCAACATTAGGAAGAACTTCCTGACAGTGAGAGCTGTTCGACAGTGAAAAATGCTGCAACAGACTGTGTTGACATGAACTTGGGTATTTTAAAAAACTCTGGATTGCTACCCCGAAAGTGTTTTTCTTTCTTAAACCCTTCCATAGGACTGTGTGAATATTATAAATAAAGAGATGGGAAGAGATGAGCTTGGAACTTTTGCACAATAGCCCAGATCTACATTAGGGACTTTCATCATGAGTAATTTTTTTTTAAAAAAAGACAGAACTTGGTAAAGAAAGGTAGTCATAGAGCCAGTACAGACTGGGGTTATACACCAGAGTGGGGGTGGCATGGGAGCATGGTGTATGCACACTGGCCATCCCCATGCCGTCATCATGCTGTGTACCCAACTGCATGGCGGGGCATCACAGCACTCTGTTGGTGCAGTGTTTGAATGCACTGCACCAAAGGAGTGCTGAAAAGCTGCCACTGCTATGGCTAGGGTACCCTTTCCATGGTGTGAAAAGGAGCCACTTTTTGCGGCTTCTTTTTGCGCCATGGAAAGGCCAGATTGGGGCCTCAGCATGTGGTTGTTGTGGCCCTGATCCGGCAAAGAAAGGGGTGGCTCCATGCAGTCTGTTGAGCCCCTATGAAAGCTAAAGAGATAACAGTCACAAGCAGCCTTGCAACAAGGAAAAAAACCTTTCCACACCCATGGAGCGCATGGCAAACAGATTTATTGGGGAGATTTTACTAAACCCTGTGACTCATCTTAACTCATAGCCTAAATCCAAAGGGGATCCATTATTAGCACATGAAATTCTTGTGTCCTAAGAGGGCCTCTACCATTACCTTATTCCTCCTCCCTAATTAGAGAGTGGTGACTTCTATAATTAAACCATGAATATTTTATTTTTCAAATAAAACAAATGGGAGTTTTTACAAACTCTTCAAACCTGATTCATAACATATTACTACTACTTCACTGCTGTGCTTAAACTTAGCTTCAGAGTGAAATCCCAACCCGATTCTAAAAGGAAATTGATCCCATGAATTGCATCGAAAGAAGAGCAGTGACTGCTGAACTCATTAATAACACTACTGTAATTAAAAAAAAACTGTTGGTAAAGAGAAAACAAAAGATACTGCAACAGAGACTCCATGGAAGGATTTTCCTTTTTTTTTCTAGCCTGTTCAATTTCCTTGTTAGCTCAAAGCTAGAAGTACAGTGGGCCCTCCAAAGCTGAGGTTGGGAGCAGAATCTTCATCCAAATATTTGTGCACATATTTTAAGCTGGATACATTGCTTGAATGCATTCCTTCATGGACTAGCTCTTGTCTGCACAGGTTAAAAAGTCCATTCCCCCCTGCGCCATTCTGGTGGTGTCCTGTTCAGACAATGCACAACCCAAATGCTGGTTCTGGTGTGAATAGTCTGGAATATATTTGGCACTTTCAGCACCAGCACTGGACTATAATGTTTAAATTGCATTACAGTGACATACCTCTTACTCCAGAGGTGCCAGGGCACATCGTGCCATGTGGCACAGAGTAATGACTCAGAACCACTCTCCTATATAAGGGGGCCAAGAGACTGGTCAGTATGGGTTAGTTGAGTTAGTTGAATTGGTTTTGAGCAGCTGGAATAGTTGGTTGGATGTTGTCTCTTCACATTTGCTGGGGTAAGGGGCACAGGACCCCTGTGAATGTGGAGAAACCACAAATAACAAAAACATGAGAGAACACCTCTCTATGAGTCTCTAGGTCCTCCAGTGCAACTCTGTGGTCAGCATCTGCCAGACGTTGATCACCTAATTGTGATGGAGGAGCAACAAATGCCTAGTGGAGTGTTTTCTATAGGAATCTCTAGGCCCTTCAGTGTGACATTTGGTTAAGGTTGACCATAAATTTCCATTGGAGGACCTAGATATTCCTAGAGAGAATATAATAATACAATTGGTGAATAATCAAATCCACAAAAGTCAAAGCTGAAAATGTGGAGGGATGAGTATATATATTGTATTACGTATATTGGACACAATGTATCTGAAGACAAAGGCTCCAGAACTTTGGATGAACAACAGCGTCTGTGAGTTTTCTCATGCGTGTGGAAAGTAGGTCAGTGCATTGGCAATACCAGTAGCTGGGTATTTTTGCTTTTGTGGTTTTTCTTTTTCTGCTGCTACAGAATTTTGGCTGCATCTGGGTAGACTTGTCCCCAGACTACGCCAGAAGTTGGCTTTTCCCCTCGCCAACCTGGACATGGTGAAATCTTGTGTGTGTGTGTGTGTGTGTGTGTGTGTGTGTGTGTGTGTAAATCCACTGGAATAGATTATATGCACCTTCCTAAACTAGAAAAGTCTATCACTCCTTATGCTTTTTTTGCATAATTATTAGTATAATTTCACTGAATATGTACTAGGTACGTTATAATTTGCAATTGCCATCCTTTGACTTACAGACTAAAAGAATTATGCTTCCCCTTGCTTCTAGGATGATGACAAGGTACACCTGTAGTGGATATAGCCCCCTGCTGTTGGGCAGATGAAGTCCTTATCATCACCATGGGCTGAGAAGTGTTAATAGTTGCCCAGTGGCATAAGATGGGCTATTTTATGTTTGGTAGTTCCTGCTAGATAGTTTATGCTTTAGTCTGCTGGATCAAGGCTATAGAGATGGTTGTGAAGAAACAAGTTGGATGAATCTACCATTAGTAACTTGGTTATATAGTTCTCTTCTCTGTTAAGATGGGAATGGGGCACACACATGAAGTTTAGTGTTCTTTGTTTAGTTCTGCTTTATATGACTTCAGAGAGTCATTTTCCAATTGCTTTGTGCTAGTCCAGCTCAAGGAACCCATTATCTAGCTATGGGGATTTACAGTGTTAGTCCTGGGATAGTCTGGGTAGAATTCATTGCTTAGGGGCGAAATTCTACCACTTGCTCTGAGGGGCAGCTGGAACTTTCTCAGCTAAAGTGCCTTGATGCTGTTTTCAGTACAGACCACATGTTCCACTGATTTACCACCAATAAAGCCCAATAAAATCTATAGCAATAATTTGTATCCATTTGCAGTATCAAACCAAGTCTTGGGGAACCAATTCAAGCACAACACCACCTTATGTATGTCTGTAACATGCATGCACCAATGAATATTCAAAGGTCCATGTGGAATGTATACCTGGAGATGTCTCTTGATTGAACTTAGACTTGCTTTAATTAGACCATCTTCATTAGTCTGTTTCAATTGATCCATATTTGGGGAAAGAAAATCTTGCACTTAACAGAATTAGTCCACATATGGCAAACATTTAAGATTCCACTGTAAACATGATGAAATTTGCAAATAGTATTTCTTCCTTAGATGTAAAGTTTCCCTGCTGCTGTCTATTCTACCAGTCCTTACATGTAAATATTTGCCCAATTCATCCTGCCTTCTCTCAAAAAGGTTAACAAATTCAACAAGAGTAATGATGCCCTGCTTTTATCCCACATTGGAAAGTAAATAACCACACTTTTACTAGTACTGAAACAATGACCATTGTTTGACATTGACTTGTAATGATCTACAAGATGAGAGACAGTGGTACAATTCTTCAGATGAGGATAGAGACTGTGAATGGTCCTATATCTAGAATTTACTTTTGGGGGTGGTGCATGATCCAAATTTCCTTGCTTTGGGGGATTCAGCTTACAAACTTATATCTGGCTTTTAATCAGAAAGGTCCCCCTCCCCTCTGTGTAAGGAATTAAATCCAGGAGTACTCTTCTTGTGTTTTCTTGGAATGCATGCTAAGTTAAAACAAGGGTTGATGTGCCTCTGTACGTTGAGTGATCTAAGCTGCAAATTTCCTTCTCAAGGTGTGTGCGTGTGGAAGGGTGTACAGCTCCAACCACAACATTTGGTTTTAAACTAAAAGGTTTAATTTTATCTTTGAGAATATCCCTCTCCATTTTAAAATGTAAAACAAATGAGACATAAATGCTGGGGGAATGCACTCTAATTATTTATTGAGCAGCTTAAGACAGACAAAAATATAATGATGGAATATCTGTCACATTGTTAAAACTAACTAGTTAGGGAGGGAAGTACATGAGGGTCAAATAAAGCTACACTTCATACTGCCATAGTCAACTCTTCCTTTCCTGTTCTTTACTGGTACTTTGGCTGATGTACATTAAGTACATTAAATACTATTTCCTTGCTTACCTAGGTTTCCTGTGAAGCAAGTATATCAGATGTCTTAAGAAAAATGGGAGAAAGCAAAGCCAACATCCTTATAAGCACCATAAGACCAGACTAGGTGTTATGAAATCATGAAAATCTTTTTTTACTACAATGATCCACTGCCTGCAGTGTTACATCCCACTATGCTCTTTCTTTTCATCTTCTCAGTTCTCTGAAGGGAACTCAGTTCATTGGGCTCTAAATCTCTTTGCTTTGCCAAGGTCTCCACACTAATATTACTGATCTTTAACATTGTACCTGTTATAGGGTTTAGTAAACCTGCATACTAAAATGTGCTTGCACGAATCCCCTCAGGGTTTTGGTGTGCTGCTCAAAGAAAACACATGCAAGGGTCAATTGTGTTCATCAAAACCTACTTCTATCCAAGATAAATAGGAATTAGAAAACCACTATTTCCATCCCTTAATCATCACTCTGTGTTATTTGTCTGGGTAAATGACACAAGAAGTGATGTCAAGATTTCATTGGGTGGCAGGACTGACAGAGAGAACTGCTGCATGAGTGAATAACAGCATGTAGTAAAAAGGATGCCATAAAGAAAGCAAGAAACAAGCAGAGTATCCACTAATCTTATCTGTCATTAATAGGTTGCCTGCTTAGTACCATGCCAGGCCCTGGGATTGCTGGGTCAAAACCTGAGATACAGGGATGACTCCTTTTGATGTCATCAGATGGAAGCCTTGGTGAGGCTTAATCAAGCATAGTTGCACAGAGTGTGCCATTCAGATGAAAACACCAAGTCTTGCAAATGAAGAAAATACATATACCCACACTTTTCAAGGCAGTGCTGTTCCCATAAAGCTCTTCCCTCATCCAAAGGATTGGGAAAAATATGCTAAAGATCTCAGAACCTTATCAGCCTAGGTGATAGTATAAGACCCCAGCATGACCAAAACTGTAATAATTGATAATTATTAGTCAAAATATTTTCCTTCTATAACCTGTGGTTTGGAGTGGTCTCTTATATATTCTCTGTTGGTCTAAATGTTCATAAGTATACACATTGGGACAATGAATGCAGAATGTGAAAACACAAATATTTGTGTTTTTATCAAATGGTACCACCATGGAGCAGAGGTAGGGAAAGTGTCTTTTTTAGAATATGACTCCCAGAATTCCCAGTTATAGAATATGAAGCCTGAAATGACACTGGAGTACTGTAGTGGTTTGGGCATTGGACTATGACTCTGGTGACCAGGGTTTGAATCCCAAGTCAGCCATGAAACCTACTGGGTGATCTTGAGCAAGTCACATGCTCTTAGCCTCAAGGGAAGGCAATGGCAAATTTTATTTGAACAAATCTTGCTAAGAAAACCCCATGATAGAGTCACTTGAGGGTCACCATAAGTCAGAAATGACTAGAAGGTACACAGCAACAACAAACTCCTAGATCCACCTTTGTGACTGGATCTCAAAGGAGACTGGTTGGAGAGCTTGGAACCCACTTAGACTGGTGAATCAGCTATGACCTTTCCTGGAGAGAGGTAATGAGCTACAATAGCTCATGCAGTGGTAGCCTCACAATTAGACTTTTCTAATGTGGTTTCCATAGGGCTGCCCTTCAAGATGGCTCAGAAGCTACAGCTAGTGCAAATGAACGAGGCTTAATTACTGGCTGCAATATCATATAGGCATGAAAATGCAGTGATCCTAAAAGAATTCCACTGGCTACCAATATATTTCCAATATGAATTCAAAGTGCTTGTGAGAACTTTGAAAGCCCTAAATGGCTTGAAACCTTGATGGACAACCTCTCTTTTTATGTGCCTGCGCAAAGACGGAGATCTACTGGCAGATGTCTTCCTCTTTGTGCCACCAGTAAGGTCAAACTTTTGTGAGGATGTGGGAGAGGGCTTTAGTAATGTCCTCTACTTGGAGGTCCAATTGGCACCAACCCTAGTTTCATTTAGGCACAAAGTAATAATAATAATAATAATAATAATAATAATAATAATAATAATAATAAGTTTTATTTATATACCGCCCAATCACTGGGAATCCGAGCGGTTTACAACAGAGGGGATAATAGACGGTTCCCTGCCCTCAGGCTTACAATCTAAAAGACAAGACACAAAAGGAGAAGGGAATGGTGAGGGGGGGAGGGAATCAGGTCCAGTATTCTTCTCTCCCTCTGAGGCCTGGACCAAAGCAGATGGACCGGAGGGAGGGCTCTTCTTCTTCAGGCTAGCCCTGATGGAGCTGGGCCAGCCTATTCTCTCCCTCACAGGCTGAAGGATGACAATTATGGAGAGAGGGGCCTCTTTCTTCAGGCTAGCACCTGATGGAACTGGGCCAGCCTTCTCTCTCCCTCAGAGGCCGAAAGATGACAGTTAGGGAGGGAGGAGCCTCTTTCTTCAGGCCAGCCCCTGATGGAACTGGGCCAGCCTTCTCTCTCCCTCAGAGGCCGAAAGA